>NW_017176894.1:693622-703778 GCF_001652005.2 Ceratina calcarata | reverse complement strand
CTGATTTCTTTTTGAAAAATGCGTTTCTAAAGTGCATAAACTTTTGGGATTGACTATATAGCCAATACATCCTTAAATCGTACTGTATCGCGTCCAAGTGTCCAGTACATGTTTCATTTGTTAATATCAGTTACGATTCGACATTTACAAATAATATTGTCAAAATGAACAGCAAAAGTTATACGAATACGACGAACAGCGATAAAATCGAATGCACTCAAATCGTGCAGAAGAGAGTTAGAAGCATGATGCAGTTCAAAAATTACGATTGGAAGATGTCCTACAATCTTATTAATACTGACCAGGACAATATTATCCTGCGACGTAAAGCGACTCACATACTTTTCGTTAGTATCTTTCACCAGAAGTGAAGAGATTAAACAGTAACTCTATTAATTCTTACAGTCTTATAAAGAACAATTGCCAAATATTTGTCCGGCTAACTTGAAAATATTGAAAGACACCATTCCGCAAGACAAGAGACCAGATGACGATTTGCAATCCAAAGATGTAGACTTTGAGGAACATGAAGCTCATCTAGGTGCAATACTTCGAAACTTTTTTGGTGAATGATAAATGAGTGAAAAAAATTACAGATGAACGCGCCAGCGATTTAAGCACGATGCCGAAAATTAGTACCTGGAACGAGTATAAAAAATTGCTAGAATTATCAAAGTCACGGCCGGATAAACCTTGTACGAAACCGTATATAACGGATGCTACATTCTTGCCAAAGATTCGCATTGACCAACACGTGTATTTATAAAAGAATTAAAGATTGCTACGATATAAGAACTGAATATAAAGATTAGAATATTAATAGGGGACACTTGAGATTGAGACGACGTATAAATGCTCGAGCGAAAAGAACTATAATAAAAACAGATGTCATGAAGAGAATCCTAATTGTAGACTCGAACTATGTACAATTCCGTAATTTCAAATTGAAGAAATCTTACAAGGTGCGTCTACTAAGTTAGGATTAACTCCATCGAATGGTGCGATGCATAAAACTCTGCATTCTATTAATGCACATCGTTGTCATACAGAAAACAATCACGTTACAAAATGTTAGCACCATACCAGCGAGGTTTCAGATAGAGAGCAGACCGTATCGGTCTAAATTTCAAGTGACGATGAAACCTGTTATAGAGAACAGGAGCGTCATCGCTCCAGGATTGCAAATGAAATTAAACATCACGTTCCGTTGCGACCATATTGATTCACCTGAAGAGTTATTGCTAATAAACGTGGAACACGGAAGCCCTTTGGCAATCCGCATGCACGGATACAAAGAACCGCCTCTTTTATTAGGTAAAAATTCAAAATCAAAGTGCTTATAGCGAGTTAAGGAATGCATTCGTACAGGATACTGCCTAGCTGAAGAGATACAGTATTATTCGGATACGAGATTGCATCGTAGCTGGTACTCGGTGATGGTGGAATCGTTTAGCTCGAAAGTACGCAACAATGATTATTTTACTTGTAAAATGTTAATAAACAACCATTTGATATTTCGTATTAAAATATTTTCAACAGTCTACGAACTCTACTACGAGCAGCGACAAGACCGAGTTCTCTTGTGAAACCGAAGATAATACCTTCGTAAGCATGACTTTTGACTGCAAAAAAGGATTTGTAGGCGAACAAGTTTCTATACCGATGAGATTTAAGAACATCGGAGGAACTGGAAGATTTTTCATAATGAGCGAAACCGATTGGTTCGCAATGGATATTGTGGTAAGATCTATTGAAAGGCAGTTTTATATTCAAGCTATATTGAAAGATTGCTACCCGTAGGACATTACGGAATCGAATGCCTTGAGATTATCCTGCTTCATAGTACAACCAGCATATTTTTCTTTGAGAACGAATCAAGAGATGACTTTTCATATGTACTTTACGCCCGAGTGTTATGGCATTCATGTAAATGATAGATAATTAAATTGTGGATATATGTGTGGACTGTGGATTTGTACAAATTAAAATGCACATTATTATTTTTTAACTCAATTTTCTAAATCGATATTAGAAATATTTTAAACAATCCCAGCCTAAAAATGATGTTTCAATCGAGTTTAACTTATTATACTTATATTTAACTGCTTATTCATCGCTGATTTCGCCAGGTGGAAAAATTGTACATATTGTGCGATAACTGCAGCCTATTGGCTACGGAGATAATCGGGGATGGATTAATGTATGAGCCAGATTTTATCCAGTTTAGTAAAGTATCTATACTATTAATCCAGTACAGTACATTATATAAATTATTGTGATAAAGAACGATAAGAAAGCAAATAAAATTGTAGCACATTGAAAAAGCGTGGCCCTACAGAGGGAACATCGATAAGCATGCCAGATATTATATAAATTTGAGCACCGACACTCCCGATGGAATCGGGCAATGCGTCATTTGTATAAATAATACCAGGTGTATTTCTGATTTTATCAAAACGAATATACGAATTTCATGTGATAAGAGAACTAATTGATTTTTACACAGTGAAATATGCATGCAATTTCACTGGAAAAAACGAAACGTGGAGACGGAGAATACAAAGCTGAGTGAAGAGAATGATTACCCTTTGGAGTTTCTTCATATTAAACCAGAAAAAGGAATATTCGTTCCAACTTCTGCACACTACTTTACTTTGACTGCTGAATACAGAGATTTAGACCCCAATTACTATTTCGCTGTTCTACAGTGAGATTAATAAATTTCATATATTACATGTGTTACATAAAAAAAATTAAAGTACTTCGATGAAATTAGATTGTTTGTGGAGGATATACCAGTCGAGGCTATAGCCGACGAAACAAAATTGCGAACTCACGAATGCAGAACGAGACGGCGAAAATGTTCCGAAGTAAATCATTTATTTCTATTCATTTTACTAGCTACATATTGATGAAAAATGAGTATTGACAGTCTGTAGATATATGGGTAGCGGATATAGAAATCTGGTTGGAATACATGATAGACGATAAGGATGAGAGGTGCGTGATTTTTATCGAATCAACTTATTTGTATATGATTTGTATGATTTGTTGATGAATTTATATGAAATTTATTATTAATCGTAGGACTGAAGATATAATGAAACGCGTCACTGAATCGCCACGAGATTTCCGACCTATTGATCGAGGATATTTTGAAACAATAGAGGAAGAAGAATGGGAACAAGTAGAAGAAGAGGGAGAAGAGTTTAGATATTGTACCTCTTATCAATTAGTAAGTATTTTATCAACTCTTTTTTACTTCTTAGAATTGTTATAAAAATCTGTAGGACCGTTTAGATCCCAGAAGAATTGTTTTCTCATCACGATCTCGTGAACCTGCGGCAGTTCGAGCCACTGTGGCAGGAAAAGGTGATAACCGTGGGCATCATTAGACCCTCGAGGCTCGTAATTCACTAACAATTAATGTAAATAATTCAACAATAGCAAGCATTAACATTAACTACTACGTAATAGGACTTTGTTTATTGGTATCGAAGAAACTCATGTTTTAACGTTGAAGAATCTCACTGACGTTTCTATGCATTTCTCTTGGGGCAACATTGACGGTTTAGATACATCGAAAATTAAATGTTGCGTGTGTCCAGAACACGGAGAAGTGCCGGCGAATAACGTCAAAGAAGTGGAAATAACTTTCACACCATTAAAAGAGGTTCAACAATATTTTCATTCTTCGAGAGGCATTAAGGGGAAAAACTGATTTGCATAAAAACTCTTTAGGGGATCGTACAATCGTTCTTCGTACCATGTTTCGTCGATGGTACGCGAAAAATGATAATGCTAGGAATTGAATGCTCTATTGAACCTCTTTATGTTACTTTCTATTTCCCAACAACGGACGACGATTTTCAACTAAGAAACAATTTCGTTCGCGTCGAGTGGCGAGTAGACAGCATCAAACTTGCTCTAAATATGGCAGGAAAGTCAAGAAAATATATGGTGCGTTTGCTTTGAATAAAAATCATATTAAATTCATTTCATCACATTCAATGCAACTTTGCAGAAAATATTGGACAAGTATAAAAGTCAAGAGGAACGAGAATTAATGACCACGAATTTAGATGAAGGAGCAGTTCTTAGAGATGCTTCAGCCGGTCCTTCGATGCAAGGAGTGGACGAAGCAGAATTGGCTGAGCATTCTTCGGCGAGCATTCGTACTTCAGAAGTCATACAAGTAATCGAAAGCTCTTGAGAAGTATTAGATCAGCGAATTATAATCCTAAATGATTATAGATGAGTAATTTGACGGGAAACGACAACTATTCGCTTTCTCCGTTCTACGACACATTTTTACCCGCACCAACGCAACCTGTCGTGATAGAGTTTCTAAATTTGCCATTGAATACAGGTATTTCTATAAGTAAACTGCGAATTATATTGTTTAAATTGCATAACAATTTGGAACACTCGAATTGAAAATGAAGAAAGCAATTATTATAATGTTTAGTAAAGAAGAAAACTTTCATAATAAAAAACGAGACTTCAATTCCAAGCGAGTACTTGCTACATATAAAAAATAATTATCCCATCAAATGCACGTGCGAATGGAAGAATCAGAAAGATCGGATCAGGAGTATTTACAAACGAACCTTTGGTCGAGACAAGAAACTAATTGGTAAGCAAGATCCAAATGGGTTTAGTGAAAGGCTATCATCCTCAACTTGCAGAAGAGGCATTGTTCAAAATGAAGCAACATGGCTCGGGTATTGTAATTTACGTGGACCCGTTGCACTCTGATCTGGAGCAATTTAAAGCTATCCCGATCGACATTTACGTGTTTGCCGATACCTGGGGTATTTACGTGGACGAAATAGAGATAAATATTACTGGTTTGCCTCAATATACTATAGGGATATGCGTGCAAGTCGTTGGATCGCCGATTTCGTTATCGATTTCTGATAGGAACGAATTGAATATACCTGTTGTCAAGTAGTTATCGTTTACAATAACTCGAGATTCGATATGTTCAAATACGAAAAGAAATTACTTGCAGGTATGGAACTGAATCTGTGGGTATTCGGTTGCCCGATAGACAAATTCAAATTAAGAACACAAGCGTGATTCCTATAGTCATCGACTGGCATACATTTATAGTAAAACCAGTAATACAGGAAATGCCTTTTAACATCGCGTTTAATGTCCTTACCCCATTTACCGACAAATTATCAATGAAATTGAGGACCCAATCGAAGACAGATAGCGAAGTACATATGGAGAAACACAAGTATTCTCCGTTAAAGAAAAACCTGCACGCGTGCAATTCTACATTCAGAAGCGACACGGATTTTGTAACAACTACCCAAGTGTAAATTAGCAATTCATAGAATACTAAAAGTTTAGGATTATGTTTAATGAATCGTTTTAGAGACTCTTCTCTTATGGCTTTGTCCACGTGGTCATTTACCGATAATACAAGTGATAGTTGTGTAGAACATCTTGAGAGCACTCTCAGTTGTACAGAAGAAGAAACGTTTGCAATCTCAGATGCGACTGCTATGGATCAGACGAAGCAAATGGAATTAAGAATCTCTTTACTACCTTTTTACGGTTCGATCGATACGAAAATCTGTAAAGTAAGACAAGTAAACTACAATAAGACAAAAGAAATTACCAAGCGATGCCAGCAGGAATCATAAAGAAAACGTATCTCCCAAGGTTACTCCCAGAGAAATGTTCATCCTACCTAAAGCAAGTGCTTCTTTAGAAATTAGAGTACGACTCGATAAATATAGGATCATGCACGATATAAAAGAGCCTATCGAAGGAGAGTTTCTTTGCAAGCTACTTGGATTCGTACGAATCGCACCGAGCGATATGTTCGTATATCTAATAAAATATACTTAGATCTTCCACAATTACAGAAATAATTTTTTATAGGTACAAAGATAATAATTACGCCAGGCAGGCTGGTGACTATTTACCACCCATAGAAATTGACGTTACAGCCAATATCGTTGCACCCAAATTAGATTTTTATCTGTCTAGAGAAGACAGAACGTTTACATGCTGTGCCTCAGATGTGATGCAAAGTAGAAAGAAAATATTGAGGTATTCATCTATTGGCACTACAATTGTATCGTGAGATTACACTTTAATCTTTTTGATTCTAGAATGACCAAAACGTTCTTTTTGTACAATACGACCAATAAGATGATAGACATATCTTTAGAAACATGTGACCCGTTTCAAGTAAAATCTGTATTCCTTTACGCAGATACAAATCCTTGCAGATCTGGGACTATGTGTGTAAATGGTCACGGATGTGCTGAAGTAATTTCATTTATTTATTAACAATAAGTGTATAACTAAAACTTGTACTTCTTCAGGTAGAGATAGTATGTAAAGTGGGAGCAAGATTAATTCATAACGTAATGCTGACGAGTAGTACTCAGGACTTACAAGATTCAAAAATTACATTGACGGAAGTATTACATATTATACATTCAGACAAAAAGCATCAGGTTTAAGTGATTCATTTTGTTTGTCTGCTTCTATTAGCATAAGCGGCGGGTGTTAAACGAATGTCATTTTTCAGGATGTGGATTTAGTACTGCAAATAATATTGCCAGCTCTAAAGCTATCATCGTATACATTAGATTTTGGCCTTGTCTACATAGGCGATGCAAAGGACCTGGCGTTGACCGTCGAAAACCGATCAGGTATCTATCTTTTTCTTTAATATAATACATTAAAAAAAGTAACGAGGAGCATTGATGTGAAATTGCTTCTTCGCAGCAAATAGAGTAAACATCAAAGTAAATAAAAAGTGGAAGAACAAGGATTTTATGATTGATCAGAGAAAGATGATGTTATCGGGTGTTCAAGATATGTTTCGTACAATTACAGTTTCGTTTCAACCAAAGTAATTTAATTAAATATAAATGTACTGATTTTAATTATGTCAATTGTTATGTTCTACTGTTTTTGTATACACAGAAAACAAGGACAATCTGTAGAAGCTTTAGAAATAACTACAGATATCCCTTACATCGCGGAAGAATGTCAACTTTATGGTGAGGGAACATTAGATGAAAAGTATCATACCCCAGGAGTATAAATTATAAATATACGTTGTAAGAATTGTTTGATACAATAAAACTATGAAACTAAAAGTAGTAAGCATTATTATACCCCGTCGAATCATATATATAAATACACAGAATAAAAAGTTGTACATAAATGTTCATCATACCGGTAATATTATTCCAGGATGTTAGGTAGGATGCAATACGACAGGAAAATCAGGAAATTGGCTCAAAACATACATCACTTCCAATCGTAAGTCACTCAAGCCCGGCGCGTTTCTCTCTTTCAACGAATACAATTTCTACTCTTTCTACTTTGAATTAAAGTCATGCCAGTTAATTAGAACAATTCCAGATCATCTTGAACGCGAACGCAAAATCGGCAAGATCGTGTGAGTACGAGTACTGACTGAGCAATCTTGGTCATTGATAAAGCGGTCCGTGTTCGAATAATTGCATTATTGGAATTCGTAATTATACAGCTAACAGATGCATTTTCGTTCTCATGAGCGCGGGCCTTTCTATACGATCCGTTTCGTTTACCAATACAGTTTCAAAATTTTATCCAACGCATTGATACAAGTGGACACGCACGTTTTGATGGTTTTGATAATTTAGAAAAGTCAAGTCAAGTTGGTGCCGCTACCTGTCGAGGCGGACGTGAATCTCTGTGGATCTTGATCGTCACGTGAACGGGCTTGACCAATCATTGAATTCCGAGGGCCCTATACGTGGCATAAGGTATGAATCCTTTCCACGTCCGCCATTTTGACATACGGTACTTTTCGAGAGTGTTGGTTTTATGTTTTATCGTTTCTCGTGAAAATAATCTTTTTTACTGAAACGTAAGTAACGCAAGTGGGTTATACGGGCAACGTGAGATTGCGGGGGACTCTTGTTAATCAAACGACGGTTTCTAAATAATGGAACTTTGAGCGGGTGAACCTTTGACGATTCGCTGGGGAGTAGGTCGAAGGTGACAGAACAACCGGGTATACGCAGTGGCTTCGCAAACCGCACAATATCTTCCGCCTTGCTCGCAATACTTCGGTATTGGCGTTTTAGGTAGCCGGTCACGTTTTAAAAGTGCATAGATCACCAGCGAAACGATCTAGCGTGATCCTTAACGGTATGCTAGCCTCGATAATCATAGCGATGTATTAAAATGAGAATCAATAGCAGCGGGCAGCGTGAGCATCTCGTGTCGTGCGTGGCTTCGCACGAATCTTTTTTTCTCGTTCAGTTCAATGAAAATCTATGATTTACGTTGTGTTCACGATACTCGTTCTTTGCCGTTGACCCCCGATAAACGTGCAGGTTAGCTTTTTGCCCTTTGCGTCAGCGTATCCGTTACTTTACGCATGTACCTGCTCTTTGATATACTATCTGCGTAATTTCAATTATTTCCTTCGACATCGAACGTGGCTTTTGTTCAATCTTGTACCGATGCGTTTAGAATTTTCGACATCCTCTCGATTGTTTTCTCTTCGTTCGTAAAAGTTATCATTTATTTCGAAACTACGGTTCAATACGTATTATTGCACGCCGATCGTATAGCGTGTTGTGTTCTTGCATATGTCGGGCATACGTTTCTTCCAACTAATTTTAAGTATCGAATAATTCAATTTTGTTAAATCCATAGCTTGCTTTAATCACGTGTTTTGTTTTCGTGCGCCTCGATGCTCTCGCCCGTGTTAGATATTTTTTTATAAGTCGTACTATCGTAAAAGATTTACACATATATAGTTTTAATTAAGGTCTATTGTATGTAAAATTAAATTTATAAGGTTGCTTAGTTAAGAAATAAAAAATTATGTCCATTGTTGATACCCTGATTTATTTTTACGTACCTCAACGAACAAGGTCTTAGTCTGTTACTTATTTGTTTCAGGTGTTTAAATAATCAGCTTTAACCATGGGGAATATGTTCGCAACGTTATTCAAAGGCCTTTTTGGCAAAAAAGAAATGAGGATTTTAATGGTAGGCCTTGATGCAGCGGGTAAAACCACAATTCTGTACAAATTAAAATTAGGGGAAATTGTTACGACAATTCCTACTATAGGTGAATATCATATTTCCTTTGTCAGGTTAGATCACGAAGCAGACTACTAACTCGTTTTGTTTAAATTCCAGGCTTCAATGTAGAAACAGTTGAATACAAGAATATCAGTTTTACTGTGTGGGACGTGGGTGGTCAAGACAAAATTAGACCTCTCTGGCGACATTACTTTCAAAATACACAAGTACGATTCTATTCTTGTTTCTTTCTTTCCTTTACCTAAATCTACTTGATCTTCGTTTATACAATTTTCATTGGCAAACGTGGACATTATGGCAATACATAGAATGATGCAATGCTTCCCGAATGATGTTTTATAAATGAAATTTAATTTCAGGGACTGATATTTGTCGTTGACAGTAATGATAGGGAACGTATCGGTGAAGCACGCGAAGAATTGATGAGAATGTTAGCAGAAGATGAACTTAGAGATGCCGTACTTCTCATCTTTGCTAACAAACAAGTGAGTATAAGTAATTCTTGAACGTATTAATGCACGAAAGCGCATAGAGTTTATTATGTGAACAATGCGTATCTATATGAAATCGACAGATGTCAAAAAAGAAATCGATTAAAAAGACTAATTATTTGTCGTTCGCTGAATGTTCTAGGATCTCCCAAATGCAATGAACGCAGCAGAGATTACTGACAAGTTGGGGCTACACTCGCTTCGCAATCGCAATTGGTACATTCAAGCAACGTGTGCCACGAGCGGAGACGGACTTTACGAGGGCCTCGACTGGCTCTCCAATCAGCTCAAAAATGCCAATCGCTAATTGGAACGACATTCTATCAACATTCAGTTGCTATATTAACATCATAAAAAAACAGCTGCACACCTGTCCCCCCCATGAATGAGTAATAATATATATATATATAACAGAGGTAACACTAAGTGCAAACCGCAGGATCATTTTTGATCCTCGAGTGGAGGGTGGAGATTATCGAAAGTTGTCATTGTGCCAGCAAAGTTTTTCTCGGGGGGGAGGGGAGTGGGGAAAAAAGCCGGCCGGAAGCACACATTCGAACGGCCACACAAGACTATTGCCT
>NW_017176894.1:612147-692478 GCF_001652005.2 Ceratina calcarata | reverse complement strand
TTGAAAAAAAAAACTGAAAAGAATATTAAGAACAAAAAAAGTGAAGTACCCACGGTGTTGTCAGTTTGAATGCGTTGGACATACTGATTATCATAATGTAGCTGCATATTGTACATTACATTATATAAATACGATGATAAAAATGTGATCAATAGATGAGAGAATGTTGCTCTGTCCACTACATTACAAAAAATGTCGCATCGGCCCATTAATTGACATGTAAATTGCAGTGAGTGGTAACCGACGGTGCAATGACTTACTGTTTCTAGTTAACAAAAATTTGTTTCTATTTTTTTATGTTTTCAGTGGTATACGTCACACAAGAAAAAGAAATTGAACAAGTAAATCTATTCGGTATGGTTGTCTCACTGCTTGTGACTACTGGCAGGTGATGTAATTGCACCCTCCTTCACCTGCTCGCGCGATAGAACTAACAGTCAGTCAACCATGTATTATCTCTCTCTCTTTTTTCTCTCATATACACACACGCGCAGTGTAAAAGAGAATACCATTTATTTATTGCACCTTGATAAGGTAAAAATTAAAATATTGTCGACATTCCGAAATTATGCATCGATCGTGGCGGGAAATGCAGATTGAAAGAAAACATTCGAACGGGAGAAAAAATGCGGAATAAAGTAAAAAGAAAAATTAGAAAAGAACCTCTCGCAGCAAAGAGAGATAGGCCTCGCAATTTCTAAGCCAGCAATCCAAACTGGCATGGCAGTCTGCCAGATGAAGCCATTTTTCGCAAAGCCCTTCAATCTCCTAATGTTTTCCTGTCCT
The DNA here is from genome assembly GCF_001652005.2 of Ceratina calcarata. Classification (NCBI taxonomy): domain Eukaryota; kingdom Metazoa; phylum Arthropoda; class Insecta; order Hymenoptera; family Apidae; genus Ceratina; species Ceratina calcarata. The sequence goes on along the minus strand of NW_017176894.1, from coordinate 691,692 downwards.
TAAGAATACATTGTTTTTACGAAATAATCTTCCCCCCTAACTGATCAAATCGCCTTTCCGTCATATGCGAAGATTCGTATAATTATATATGAATGTTTAAACAATTTGTGAAATATACTGTAATTGTGCTTTATGTAGTCTATATGTTATTTGCCGTTAAAAATGGTTTTGTTTTTGTTCTGGCTGGTTCGTCGAGTAGAATATTTCACGGAGGTGACCTCCCTTCGTTTCCTGGGATGCATGCATATCGTGCAGGGAATGATAGGGTAAAGGAAAAACTTGTACAACGTTGTACGAGTTAGCATTTTATCGTGCCTCTATTCTCATCGCTTTGCCTGCGCGCATCCCTTATTCAAATGATACTTCAAATGAAGAAGCACTATTACTTTTCTATTTTAATTACCGAAGACTGCGCACCGCCTATACCGCATGGTTCATTTAGCTTTCTAAGTTGTCATCTCCCTTCTTTTTCAATCCGATTAAGCACAGATTAGAGTTACGAGTAACGTAAGATTCTTAGATTTTTATTCTTTTTTTAGAGACAAGTTTGACGTAATATGTTCTTAGAATAGTCGATTTGCGTGTGTCAAATTTTTCCGACTTCCAGTAACGTGTGTATATTTAACAATTAGAGGTAACACGGACCTTAATCAGAATATTATTTACTACAACTTTGTCAGAACAAAAATAAAGAATTTAATGCGTATCACACGATTCTTTTACAACTAACATGAGTAATCGAGTTCGCTCCATAAATAACCGGCAGAAATGTGTAGAGAAACCGCTGCCTCTATTATGTTTTGTTCGTCAGATATACACGTAATTATTTAGTTCCCTTATTTTAATGATACGTTATATTAAGTTATCGATGGATTAATTAGAGACAGATATTAAAATTTTCGTATGTATGCGTGGAGACAGCGATAATTAATTAAATACTTATTGATACAGTCATTGCATCGCTCTTATGCGTATGACCTGTGTGTCACGACATTTTCTTATGTGCAACGTGCAACCTTCGCTGTACAAGTAAAGTACTCGATACGGTGCATTGTCATTTAACACTAAACGTACGTTATGCACGAGTGTGAGTGAATCCGGTTTCGTTACACCTTTGTTTGGTGAATGAATGAAATAAAACGATGTAAAAAGAATCGAACTTTCATGGATTGTTGGAGGATTTCGAATCAATTTATTTTTACTCGATTGCCTAATCGAAACGTAAAATATTTCATTCAGGTTGCTGCGTCTCACGCCGATTCATCGAATAAATATTTCGTCTACCGTCGATTTGGATAGTCGTCAAGAGAATCGGATACTTTTACGTTCAAGAATTATTTCTTCGTCGACACACGCTACGGTGACAGATTTAGAATAAGCGGGAACCGTGTAAATATGATTTACATCTGTTGGTCAAGATTCAAGATTCGCAAAACAGGTTGAATGATTTTATTGAATCTTTTTTCACATAGCTGGAGGTGAAAGTTGATGGAAAGTGGATTTTCTGCAGAAAATTTGCTTAGATCGCACGCAGAGATTACTAAAAGAAAAAGCAGCTCACTTTTAAGAATGTTATTATTAGTTTGAACCTTTCATAAAGATAATGATAGATCTTTTAAGATATAAAACAGTGTCGTAAAACGAAGATATACTTAGCACATAATTGGCAGATTTAAATGGATTTCTGCTTACTAACTCGACGCATCATAAACTTGGCTATCGATGTGTCGACTATTGTCTGGATTTTTTACCACATCGAAGCTACAATGGCGAAAAAAAGATGGCGCTATCGATCAAACTCGAGGTCAAGTCATTTGGTATCTTAGCCGCCGTGTTTATGGTGCGTGGAACGTGGGTACGGCTAGTGAAACGGCGCGAAGCCGGTGTATCTCGTACTTTTAGAATTATTAACAACCTGCCGAGTAACGATAGTGTACTTATTGAAGTTTTTTGTGATATATACCACTCGCAGGCAACGGGCAATAACGAACGGAACTCATCATCGAAGCCTTTCAGATTCGCGCGCTCGCAATAACCTCGCAATCTCCAACGTAAACCGTTGATCGCCGAATAACAAATAAGCCAGTGAAGAATTCGTCGATCGCAGATAGCAAGGTAAGCGAAAATCCTTCACGAAATGGTAATTGCTACTTGCATACGTTCGACGCTATGTCGTTTCATTTTCGAGGTTATCGCGTGCACGTACAGTGGACGCAAAAAGTACACTCGTCTCGTCTTGTCTATCATTTTTTTTATCATTTGATAATACTTTCGAATTACTGTATAAATTAGGTAATGTGAAAGTATGACATTAGTAACTTGCGTACGAAGACGGATCGCGGCACGGTAGTTTTTTAATCCGAGTAGAAATAAACGTTGCATAGTAAACGTAAGTTGTACTAAGTACGTGCTATTCTGCGCGTAATTCACGACTGTTTTTGCAAGAATTATGAAATATCTTTCCGCAACTTGTCGGTTACTGCAATTATTACGGACACAGACGTTTCACAGATCACCGTGAAAAGTTATTTAACAATTCGGTGCTAAATTTAAAGAGAGACGTTTGAATATTGCACAGGAAACGTACGTCATAAAGTAGAAGTCATAAATTGTATTTCAGTCAAGTCTTAAAAGTGTTTCTTCCGACGTTCGTTTCAAGACTCGCATCAGAAATCGTTATCGGCGCCTGACCTATATTTAGATTACATCCAAATTTCGATGGCCCTTGAGCCACAAGTGGAAAATTATCCGATCTAAAGAATGACGTTGTCAAAAATGTGAAAACCCTCCGTTTTATGCACCGCCCGATAAATTGCCTAAGTTTACACTGTCTGTGTTTTCCCATCGACGGGGCATGGTTATCAATTTCCGTTGGACATTGGAAAAATATTATTCCACACCGGATTGCTGTTGTTTTATCGAGCGAAATTCCAAAGGGTTAAAATTTCGGATGGGTTAGTCAACCATGAATGGCGTACAAGTTTAGTAACGTCATAAATAATAAAACAATTATTCCCTGCTGCAACTCGCGACACTTCCTCAGGTATAAACGCCTACCTTATCGTGGAAAGTTAAATCTGAGACAATGGCACGTTTTCTACCGCATAAAATGTGTGCTGCATATCAAATCGAAATGTGCATACAACTGTCTACAATCATCAACCAGTTCTATTCAAATTTATATATTTTTAGCTATTATTATCATAAAAAATGGCAAGTATCCACGCAGTTTTGAGCCACATTGTAGACAGAGGCATTGAGTATTGCGAGATCGAGATTACGAGCGTGGACAGTCGCAATCGCGGCTGTGATTTTGCTCATTTCGCTTGATCATTGCCGTGCGCGCATAATGCCGGTAGAATGGCGCCAACATTCCCATCTGTCGACGTGTACGCTCCGTAAAATGTTGGATCGCGACGCACCGTGTTGCGCGGCAATACCGATAACGGCGGTGCGTGTGGGTGGTGTGCCACATACGGAATATAAAGACACTCGACGACCGGTCGAATGCGGGTAAACTCTAACGGGTTGTAGGAATGCCGCATAATTCAGCTATTAATTGACGTCTGGTCGCCACTCATGCAAATCCGATTAATGGAAGCTGCGTTTCCTCCCGCTTCTGCGTATAATTGCTCACCTTCGACATTTACCACGTCGTCACGCGATCCGTTATACTTATTTTTACTTCTCTAGACATTCATATTTGATCATCTATTTAGAGACATTACCGCGTTATTAAATCCGTACTTTGAAGCGCCTCCTTGGCAAACCTGTACGAAAATCGTTTTCTACGTTTGGCCGATGATTAGTTGGCGCCGGAGGAACGTTTATAAATAGACTGCTAATTTTTGTGTAAAATGAAATCATATGTAATCTTAATCGTAAATTCCGCACAAGAATCTGCTGTCTATTGATAAATGCGGCGAGGGTATCGATCCCGTGAGGGCAATCTGCACGGCAGATGAGGATAAAGCTCGAAATATCGTCAGTCAATTTCGCGTGTGTACTTTACAACGAACTCGGCGGTCTTCCAACATTCCTTTCGTACACGCGCTAGAGAATTACGAGCCATCGATCTCGCACGTGCGCTCAAACCCGACCGGATCCCTATAACTCCCTTTGTGAAAACTCTAGCGAGTGACTTTTCGTCGCTGGGGATCGTAACGTTCGCGGGACGTGAGTAATGTTCCGGCGCGAGACCGGGCCACTTAGGCCTCGGTGTAAGCCAGACATTTACATAAACACGTGTGCTCGAAAAGTACATACTTTCGGTAAGGGTAATCCACGTTGTCGATATCCTTCTTAAATCAAACCGGCATTAATCAGTACGATTAGACACTTCTTGGTAATGTTATCCCTAATCATTTACTCTCAGCCACGAATCTGTTGTTACAAGTCGCATTTCAATGCTCGAACATAGTTTAACGCGATGGATATATCGATTCGATTCTACGAAGATCTAATGAAAATTGAAAAATATTATCTGACGTTACCGCACGCGCGCCGACTAATAGATCAATGTATATTTGCGAAGCAAAGGGGCGAGTATACACGTAGGCATGAGATCGGGTGTGTACTTAGAATGTTTATGCACATACATTATCAGTGCTTTATTTATATTTGTGCATTTTATGTTCATGTGCTAGAGTCATACCGCAAAAGTTGTTGACAGTTCTTGACACTCGATAACTGAGAGAGTTTCTTTCCAACGCATTTTTATTCTTTAGAGCAAACCATTGACGTACCGTGAAAATGGAAATACGTCGTGCACTTTATCTTATTTCCGATGATTTATGTGTAATGAGATCCGCAAGAAAGTGTTAAGGAAAATAGTAAAATGTAGGCTGTCATAAATATCTGCTTTCTAAACCCGTCGTCGACGTTTAAAAAGCAGCCTTACCTTTAAACCGAATCGAGACAACCCGTGACAAGTGGACGCGACGGGACGCGATACGGGTCTCGGTTTCGTTCACGGCTTTACGTGAAATTAAGATCGATTTCATGTCTAACGAGCGTCGCCCTTGCTCGGACAAGTACGAACGCTGGGGAAATGCAGAGACGAGATCGCGAAGGTGTCGTGGGTCGTTAAACCGAGGCACGCCACTAATGGCGAACTCACAAGTCGCGGTTCAATGCGATTTATTTTTAACTAACAAATTCATTTTTGACTAAACGCAAAATGTTTAGTGACGAGAAAGTGCGAAAGATGTAAAAAAAGAAGAAGCGCATAAGTACGTGCGACAGATAATACTTCCTCGACGCGTGTAATGTATCCGTCACTTGACGCCGGCGCCTGCATGCATTGCTCTTTCGCGACCTGTCTCCGTCTGGTCTCGACTATTTCGTGCACCGTCTCTCTCGCCGCGTATTTATAGTACATTATTATTATAGTATGTTTACGCGACATGGCACAGATTCCTCGGCTACGCCCCCTGAGAAACCTATATGGTTCTCTCCGGTGTGCGCCAAAACGTTCGATTCGTGCGACGAGATTACATCAGTTTGCTTCGCATTCGCGAATGTTGAACGACAAAAATCTACTAATTAATAACATAATCCCATGAATTATTTAATAATTCAAAAACGTTACAACGAATTTAGAATAGATCGATTTCGTTGTAGCGTTTGCAAATCAGTGATGGACGTGGCTGTACGGTGTCAGACGTCGCGTGGCCCTGGGTGCCGTTTATTCTTGGTCGAGAACGTAAATGGACATTATTAGATACTGATTTTTCAACGAACGGCTATTATTGCGACACGCGATGGCGCCTATCTTGTACGTATTGTACGTAGTTGTGTAATTGAATTGCGTAGCACGTAAGAGGGGAGGACGATGATCCTTTACCATCAAGACAATTGCTTATATATGTATGAAAGTCGTTATGCAACTGCCAAACTGTGTGGTAGGAATTTTTAAATTAACGGGCAGAAGTTTAGACGAATTTTCATCGAGAACCGTAGCCAGAAGGAAGGGAAGCAAATTGGAAAAAGAAATCGCGTCAGGTCTGTTTATTTGAACGTTTCCTCTTTGGCGCCGTAATTAATCGACCTCATTGCTGACAGCGACTCGGTCGCGACTGTTTTTATTCCGATCACTTATCGGCAATGAATTTGTCTGGACGTCGTAACTAAAATAACGTTATCGAGCCGATTTTTCTTCTATCTGAGTTCCATATTCTATGCATCGGTTAACCGTGTAACGGAACGTCCGTTCGGAAACGCGATTTCTCTTCGTTATACTTTCGACTGGATTATTTTCCTCCTACGACTGTTTGAAATGGATTTATAGTTAGAAGTCCTTGAACAAGAAATAGATCAGCGATCGTACAAAAACCAAAACGATTACGTTTCGCAGTTTTTTACTATAATATTAATCAATCGTTGAACGAACACGAGCTCGGTGACGAGCAATTGCGAATCGTTATCTCTGTTTCAAAGGCGGTTAATCCTGATGTAGGTGCATAGGAATGCATAATGAGCCACTGATAGAACGTAAATGAGCGGATCGCGTTTGTTGTTTAACGATAAGGTTTGTGACAGCGCGTGGAACGAGATCGACAGGGTTAATAGTCGATCGGTTCCACGCGGGGAACATACATAATCGGATTCCAGCGTGTTCTAGCCTCCCCTTCGGCCCGTTATGTCGTTCGATAGATCAGAGCGGCCGATTATACGATACCGGCTCATTAATTTCAGTGTTAACTCATTTCGAGTTTAATTCGATTGAAATATTCATGTACGTGGTAGCTGAACGAATTAATATTTATGCGTGCAACATTTCGCGCGGTTCTATTTCTAGAAAATGGTACACGAACGGTTAGCCTATTAGATAACACGTCGACCATCACCTAAAACATTTCCCGTGCAATTAAAGTTAGCGGGAACCACCTCGTATCGCGTCTATCAATTGCTCAAGGATAGACAAGCGTTATGACTGTTTCTCGTACCGCACCGATCACTGTCCGATTAGAATTAGGCTTATCGGAGGCAAGGCGCAGGTTCGTCCAAATTTATCAGATCAGAATTATGTCTGTTTGCTTAAATTTGTTGAAACTCGTCTATCCAGCCCTTTGCCTTCGGTTTCAGAAATTCGCACTGGCGCCGATCCAAGGCGCCGGATGCAAATAGAGAAATAGCCGTGATTGCAGTTTCATTGCATTTTCCCGATGCGCAACACGGATCCCGTCGATAAATCATTCTAGCGGCGCCGACGCTTGGAATATCAATCGCAACGCCTTTGTAGTTTCTTTTTTTAAGTATTACCGCAGACAGATCATAACTCGCGATTAACCCGACGTAGACGGATAACGAGTCTACGAGAAATAACAATCGTCCCCTCGATATCTCTATCGCGGGATCGATAATAAATTCCTCCTTTCAACGAAAACCAGTTTCAATGAAATATCGTTTGAAAAAATTTCAGATCACTGGACGCATCAACCGACGGAACGTTCGCGCAGCATCGGCATTCACCGAGTGCCGCGTTTACCTGAATGAACGAGCGCCGCCGTCTCGGTGGGGAAAGTATTTTCAAGAAAGGCGGAGGTGCGCGAGGCGGGCAGGTGTCTCGAGGCGCCGGAAGGTCGTAAACTGATTCGGACCACGAGGTTTGCTGGCAAGACGGGTACCGGAGGCGCGGCTCGTTATTTACACCTCGTGCGGCGCTGTAAAATCGCGTACTTAACACGCGTGTACCTGGTGTCCCTGCAAACGCGTTCGGGTCCGTTTAAATTACCGAGAGGGACCATTTTTCTTCGATCAAACGTGCTTCCGTGCTCGGGTGCCGGATTATCCCGATACCCGAAGCCGGCCAGGTGAAACTACCCGACTGCGGAGTGGTAGTAACTTTATTCATCGGGGCCCCAGGCTCAGTTTTTCGTAGAAGCGGCCCCATTGTCTCGGAGATTAATGGTGCCGCGGAAACCGTTCATTCCGGAGACCCCGAGAGATTTCGCTCCTTTTGTGCCTGCGATCATGCTTCGCTTTGCACCTTTTGCCAGCCGGTACCTCGGCATCGGCGAGCAAAACGGGGTGGCCGGCCTCGTTTCGGGCCCATTCAACGGCCCTCCTGGACGTGCCGCTTCGAGGGATGCGCTCGGTCCGGTTCCTCGTCCTTTTCACGCGCGTGCCCGCTCGTGGCGACTTCTTAATTGCCGGACGAAATTAATCACCGGTCCTCGGCCCAGCCTTTGTATACAACGCGTTTGCGATTCGGACGATTTAACGCCGCCCTGCCAGGATACGAGCTTCGACCCAGGCTGAGGAGTCCAAAGGATCTACGGGGTGTCCCCAATATTTTCGACCTGTTTTGGGTAAGTGTAATCGACAATTATGTTTATTCTTTTTTTACGCACAGTGCTGAGTACTATAACAACCAGTGTTTATGAGCTTTACGATCGTACCACGTTTACAATACGTTTTTGTACTTGTAAACGGAGATATGCAATTTTTAGACTCATTCTATTAAAAATGTAACACGAGTCGAACGATGCACGTTCGTCTTGATTTTCACTGGGTGAAAGTGAAAGGTATCCGGATTCTGTTAGGCCCGGTTTAGCTATCGTTGCTTTTCCGCGGCGCCAGCAGCACTCGAGGCTGCTGACGCGCCGAGATTAACGCAGCAATCCGTCTCGTAAACGATCGGACGGCGAAATAATGCGATCGTCTCTCGCTCGAGAGTGTGTTTTTGAATACAAACGTCGGGACGGAAGCCGAGGCGCTGTTAATTTAAACCAAAGGTCACCCTGTCATTGACCAAGGATATATCGATCTTGCGCTATGCGCTATCATATTTTAAGCCCGCAATTAAACCGACAATCTACATTTCTCGTCGTCTATTCTTAGCAGCTATTTACTATTAGGTATAATTTTCATTGATTGCTTTCAAATACGAATAACAATTCGTTCCTCAGCCGTTCTATTGGACGTGCTGGAGTTTAAAATTTCCTACGTAGACATGATTTATATCCACTAAAAGAGATTGATAACGATGTAAATAGTATAACAAGTATAAATTTTCGATAGTCGAATATTGCTAAACTATTCGATTCGTTAGAACTCGTGGGGAATCGAAATGTTCATCGGGTGTGGCTTTTGGCCCGAATTCAGTTAAATATTTGTTCGGTGCGCGATACACACTTCCTTTGAAAAAACTTTGACCTTCATCTATACGGATCTAGAGGAGGCATAGAATACATCTCATCAGTGGAAGATCAATTTATGCAGCGTATCCGATTAACACGTTCGAAATATGAAATAAAAAATGAAGCCAAGAGCGAGGATTGGAATAAAGGCGAGCGTGAATGTGAGTGCCAGTCGGAAAAGAGAGGGTCCACATTTGGCGTGCGCCGACAATACCTCGGTCCACGCATTCCACGACGAGCCCCGACAATGAGCATTGTGTGTCTCCAGCGCGCTCTCTAGGTGAGCAACGTCGAGCTTGACTTTATTTCTCCGTATAGCCAGCCGCGAGAAGGGATATCATTGTTAAAGAAGGGACCGACGCAGAAGGGTCCGAGAAGCGTTACATCCGCTCATCGAGCGTTGAATAGGCCGCGCGTCGTTTTCTCCTCTTTCTATCCGGTGGCTCCTGACTCGCCGAGAATCTATTAGATTTGTCATAGCCCGGCATCGTGAATAATCCTAGGGAAGGATGATCCCTTTTGCGCTCGTCGTTCATCCTCCCTTCTTCTTTTTTCTCCGTTCTAACACTCCGCCCCGGTTCTCTCCCCTTTGTCGCCCTCTTTTTTTCCATTCTTCGTACCTGCGAAAACGTAAGATGCAGCGTCAGAATCCAATAGTTGCGCCGCCGCAAAAGGGGTTCCCGATGATTCCCCGAAGTAATTGAGTTTCTTCTTGTTTCATTCGGCGTGTGGTCCGCTCGCGCAAATGATTCCTCTCTTTCGCCCGTGCACGCGCGACCGCCACCGTGGGCGACACACCGCGATAGCGAATTGAAATAAATCATCTCATGCCCTTTTGTGCCAACCCACCACTTCACGCCAGTCTGCTGTCTCCCTTCCCTCTTATTCCTTTCTATCTACGGTTTTGATCTTTGTCCGCTCGCCGATTACACTTTTCGGACCATTTTCATTCTTTACTCGAACTGCAACTTCTCTTATTTCACGTATTGCTGGCCATTAGTATTCACTCATTGTATTTCTCATAGTAATTCATATAATAATTGATATTATATTTCATTTTTAATAAACATCTCAAATTGCATTTACGTGTCTCTGATACTTACGGCAGTGTAAAACTGGAGCGAGTTTACTCATCGGCAATCAAAAGGATAGTAAAGATGTAGCAAGAGACGTAATAATAACAGTTTTGATAGGGTGAGTTAAATGTGGAATCAGCAGACGTCGGATCAAAGCGAATGCAATCTTTACGACATCGGTTGCACTTTTACGGATTTATTTTAGTAAACAGAGTCGAAGTCAGCGCGCTCATTAAATCCGTGGATTACTGAAAAGCGTTGAGATCGTAATAAGAAATTGCGAAATCGATTGCCTGACGTAATTGTAAGTCTCGTTGACAATGACACGTTTAACGAATCATCTTACATAATCATTCGCAAAATATTATCTTCTCTTATTCTTTATGAATTGTTTATGATTCAAGTAATTTTGCCTAAAACTCATAGCTTACTGTTCGTATGGTCCTTTTTAAGGAGAGGTAGGATAGGATAGAGGATAAATCTGTTGGATAGAAACCGATCGACAGCTTTTCCAAGCGATCACCCGAGCTGGCAAAGCCAATCATTGGCGGCAGATGCGCGCGCGCGCGCAAGGGATTACCTTTGGTCAGTCATCAGTGGCGCACGAAACGCGTAAACATCGCGAGAAAAGAGTTTATCGCCGGATTAGATAGATGTTTTATCGTCAGTTCGGATTTGGGTAGAAAAAAGGCGTAATGGTAATAAAAGCATGGTGGCCGCGCGTCAAGAATGAAAGGAGGGTAGAGAAAACGGTCGGAGGCGCGACGCGGCGGCGGTCGCGAACAAAATCTGCCGTAAAATTCGTTTCGAGGCGGAAGATATTTTTCTTGGAAATGAATTCACGGAGCGTCGTTCACGACGAATGTGCATCCGGCTTAATGCCTTCGTTGCAGAGCGAAGAATGCCGCAGGTATCTCACGTGGAATCTGCGAAAGCGTTCGTCCCCTTCTCGCCTTCTTCTCGCGGGAGACCCGGCCTCTCTTCGCCATTTTTCTTTTCTCACCTTAAGGCCTCGCACGCACACACGCTCCTCTCGCCATCGCGCCACCCCTCCACCGCTCCTTCTATCTTCGTCGCTTCGACTATACAGTGGCTGCAAAAAGTGTTGCAGCAACTTCCCAACGTGTCCTTTCATCGAGATTCTAATCGCAATCGCTTCTGTACTCGGATCCGAGTACCCACGTCCACGATGGAAAAATCGGTGATCTCGCATTTTCTCGTTTAACGTTTTCACGCTGTGACGAATAGACGCGGTACTTTTCGTGGGAACTGTACTCTGTACACGTCTCTCTCGCTCTCCCGCGTTCTCTTCTCTAGCCAAGCGTGCACGGGCAAAAAGTATAATAACGGCGCGACGATGAGACGACCGCGCCACGATGTCGACAGACTGTCCTGCGAATTTTTACAAGCCGCTTAGCAATTAGTCACCCCGTCTTAGGGACGATTCCGTAACGAGTTTGCCGGTGCCAGTCCCGTCGCGACGCGACGCCGCGCCGGAGCCAGAGGATACACGAGAGGTGCCGAGGATACACGCGTTCCTCCTCCGTGGACCCCGCGCTCCTGCTCTTCTTATTCTCCTTTCTTTCGCTACCTCCCCCGGGCCCCCGGCACCGTGGTTTCGAATCTGTATCCGGTCGATCTTTGCTGTTCGAACTGCCGAATAAACGAAGAAAAAGGGGGACGGTGTTCGTTTCGTGAACACCCTTTTCGTCGGTCTATTTTTAGGCGCCGAGGTGAGATTCGATGGAGTAACCGGGTTGAAGATTCGCGAGGGAAGATCCCTTGCCTTAGGCTACCGTCACAATGTTCTCCATACTTGTAACCCTTAAACTGTTAGGGACAGTTCATTTAGTTCACGTACTTTGATTCACGCTATTCCCATTGCTCGTGATAACTCTGCCTTGGATATGAATTACTCATTAAAAAGTGCATCAGACATAAAAGCCGTATGTTCAACTTTGAACACTTAACAACTTAGACTTGTAAGGATGAATCGAAAATCGTGGATTACTTCTAACTAATCTGTTTTACGTATGCGACGCCCGTACGATGGATTTGCATCAAGCGCGTTTAACGTCTACGTCTACGTCATTCCGGTGCGTGTAGCGAATCGACGAGCACCCGAATGGAAACCACCGCGATCGCGGCTTCATTCACAGTATCGGCTCATTGATATAGTCACACAGATTCTTATCCACATCCGGGAATTCCTTTCGACATTTTCCATCGCGTTACATCATTCGACAAAAACTGCTTACCGTCGATCCGTGGTCGAGATCGCGTTATTAGAAATGCACGTATGAAATAATATACAACAATAGTATTCTGATAATTGCATGTATTGCTTTATTGTACGTAATACTGATTTATTACATTACAAATTTATCTGCACATGGAAGAGAGTACGGAGAGCGTGGAAAAGAATTAAAAGAATGACGGAGAGAATATGTATACATGGCGAATCAGTAAGAAATTTAATGAGAAAGGTACGTTTGAATTTGTCAAAATACAAGAATACATTTCATCCAATAATCTCCATCATATAACGACTTTTGCATACAGTACGTTTTAATCAAGCAAAATCTGAACAACAAGTTTATTACTTCTTATTGGCTCACTATCAATAAGTTTCAATAGTTGGAAAATACTGGCGAGAGGTGTGGGTGAACACGACAAGTCGAGTTTCGTGTTCGCCAGTCTGATAGCGATGTGACACGGGTTCTCCAACGATGGTGGTGGTGCCGAAAGCGCGGAAGGTGGGAAACGCGATAGTGGTGGTTAAGCCGGAGGTGGGAGAAGCACCCACACGCGTAGCGCGCTCGCACACCTCGCACACGAAGCACAGTCATTTGCGACACCCACCGCGATCGAGGTATCACACGGGTTCTCTCAGTTTAACCCCTGTCCTTTTTTTTTCTCCCTCGCTTTGCATACAGCGAGAACCAAAAGTGAATACACGTATCGAGAGATTTTACAAATTGGATGATAGATACAACGCGGAGTGAAGCGCTCGATACGTTGTAAAACATTCAAAGATTTATGTACGTTCGCTTTTGACTTCCACTGTACGCATCTCTTTGCGACACTCCGGAGGAACTTAGAGATGGGAACACAGTGTATCCTGGTATCCTCTATACGCGCGCACGCGGTACATACATATGTATTAAGAAAGCGTACGCGCGCGCACTTGCACGATAACGCCGCGTCGCGAGTACACGGAGCTTGTAAACGCTTGTACGCACACACGGAGAGGTTCGGTCCCGGTGCCGCAGCGTGGTCGGCTATCCCCATAAAAGCGACGGACTCGACCGGGCTGCCGACAGTTGTCATCGTCGAGCTACATCGGAGCAACGTGTACCGTTTGCGCTCTTCTAGCCGTCTTTCCTTCGTGATAGTACGATATATCAGGGTGTTACCTTGTTCATACATTTTTTTTATCGGACAAGAACCGGAGAATACGTTTGATTTAAAGAAAAACGGAGGAAATTCTTTTTGAATAATCGTTTTCCAAGACGAAGGAGAAGAGAACCGATAAAATTTGCTCGTTGGCAAATAACAATATCACGGAAAATCGTCAAGATTTGACTTTAGAAGGTTTGATTCGAAATCCGGAAGCGAGATCGATCTTCGATTCCGTGGTACACGTGGTTGAAAACTATTATAAGAGAGTCGCCGGTAATACCGAGCGCGAGCGGCAGACAGAGCGACGCTTCCGCGGACGCAGCCGTGTATCCTGTCTCGTCTTTCGGTGCGTATAGAATTAAATTTGTCGGTGGCAGGTAGACGTGTACATCGCGTCGCGTGGTACGAAAAAGCGAATCGTCCTCGTGGCGCAAGCGCGAAACCAGAAGCTTTTTCGAGCGAGAGCCAGCCGGAGACGGTGGTACGTTGTGCCGATGATCGGGACACATCGGATTCAGCGGCGGCACGGGCGTAGAGAGCAAGTCGGGTAACAGCTTCCCACCGAGTCAGTCACTCAGTTGCGGCAGTCACGCGGCGACCGTATCAGACGCACGCTGCTCCGTTGGTTCGCGTGGAAACAGGTCGGTGGTGAACCAAATATAATCCTGCGAGCAACTTGGGAAAAGTGTCGCTAATTAAAAATATGTAACGTCGTCTGGCCGAGGTTTCGATATGAGCCGGCGAGTCGAACGCTAGTCTTATCGGTGTGCAACTGTTCGGTTCTCAGGCTCGAGGTAACGGATCGGATGCTCGTGCCGGCATTGTTGCACCGCGAGCTCTCGTAAGAGTTGCGAGGCGGAGTTGCGTGGAAGAAGTGCGCCGGTTAAAACGGAGACAGAGCAAGAGAGAGAGACGGAGTGGTGAGCTCTCGAAACTCGTCGTCGTCGCCTCGCTGGTTGTGTACCTACCGCCTTATAAAACGCTCGCGCAGTAACACGGGAAAGAAGAGCGCCGGGGACATTAGACTCGTACGAACTCGGTGAAAGAAACGATAGCGCGAAAAAAGGAGTGCACGCGTGGAAAGAAGGAGGGAAGGAATGAGATAAATACACCGTCGAGCGTCGGTATCGTTGGAGGAAAAGAGACGAACGAACCTGCGTGTTGTGTACCTTAGCCTATTAAGCCGTCGAATGCGCTCGTTGTAGGTGTCTCGAACGGAACGCGACACGTCGCGTTATCTGCAGTAAATATTGTGGCTAGCGAACGACCTTTTGCCGCACCGATCGTTTCTAACCATATTATTGCGTTTTGCTCGCAGTTTTTGTTCGCGAAAATCGTGCGGCGTGTCTGCCTTTCAAATTCGTGGCTATCTTTCACGGACCGTGGATTGTCGCTTCGTCACGTGGCACAGAGAGGAGACGCGGTGGTGTGAGACGAGAGGCAGTGGCTAAGGAGAGTGCAGAAAGTTTTGTGCAGTGAACGGTCGTTAATAGACCAGTGCCGTGGCTCCGAATAACAGACTAGAGAAAGAGAAGCACTAGCAGTGTTTCGAAAGGAGATAGACGGTGCGAGATAGAACGCGACGCGAGAGAGAAGCGCGTTTAGAAACATCCGTGTGTGCCAGACGAGAGACAGAAGATACGCTTCACCGTCGGACTTTTTGAAAGTTGCCGAGATGCGTTTCCACGGTGGTCTGCTGGTGATCTTGCTCGTCATCGTCTCCTGTCCTTTGACCGTTCGCACGCGCAGGGTCGCGCCTTTGATCGAGGAGGACTGGGCCAGGAGACCTCACCGCGCCGCCGGTAAGCCTCGCTCAATTAAAAGATACATTCCACGTTAGCGAGTCAATTTGCGGAATCAGTTATCGCGCGTGTCGCGGTTTCGGGCTTGGGATTTCGTCAGAACGCGAGCAGTTTCTTTTCCTTTAAAGGTTGGAGAACGCTCGAAAATAACGAGGCTCTTCGCCGTGACTCTCGTATTTACGTAACAAAGTCGCCACGTGAAAAAGGCGGGAATCGAACTCCTCTCGATCGTCTACTTTGAATCGGTGCCGCGTGACTCATTCTCGTTCTCCCCTTTGCCGGCGAGGAAACGCCGCGCCGCGCCGGTGCATATCCTTCTGAAACTTCTCGCGATCTTATCTCGGCCTCGACTATCTTCCAAAATTACACGCTAAACCGAACCCCCGTTATCGAGTTGAAAACATAAAAGGTTTATGCTTTGTTCCTTGTAACGCTCGCGCGACTGTTGGAGGATAAAAAGAGATGGCAGGAAGATGCGTGCTCGTTCTTAAACACTCGTACTCACTGACCCAGATGTCAGAATAAGTTAATAATGCGTATTGAAGTTACCGCATTCGTCGCTGTTTGTTCTTACCGTCGAACGAATTCAGAATGCGTTCGCCGCACGATACTTCGGATCGTTCTCTTAATTATCTCAAGTAATCCGTTGCGTTGTAGAACAGACGTACGCAGAGATCGAACAATTTGAGCAAAAATGTTTGCAGCGAGGAAATGCGGTTGTGCAGCCGGGGATTAATTACAGTTGCTTCTAGATTACGTAGCGTAATACTTACCTTTAATAACGATCGGATTACCCGATGAGATATCGTATTCAGACTGGCAGTAATCAATTTAACGAATGAAGACCGAAAAACGGCGGGACCATACCAAACCAATGTTAATCGAGTCAATTATGCACCTGTCTATCGACCGTCTAATTTAATTTACTAATAAGAAAGAAAACAGGTTTCGTTTCTAGTTCTGCCCTTCTAGTGGAAACAAATTATTCAGTCTTATGATTTATTGATAGCTTTTAAATTATTTAAAGTAAAGTTGCTCCTTTCAATTCAATATAAAATAGCTATTTGATAAAATTGAATAAGCAAAGTAGGAGAACAATTTACTGTTTGTGGACACTGGTACTTTGTACGGCTCATTTAATGGATACCGTGTACTGTTTTATTTGACGAAAATCTTTCAAGCCTGCCTCGGATGTAGAGTCTCGGACGTGGGTCATCGGGACGCTGTTTACAAAGCGTGCAACTCAAAGTATATTCGCGAAGGCATAAATTATACCGTCGGTTTGGGCTCGAATCTGTAAACATACTTAGCGCGAACGATACGCGGCTCTCGTCGCCGCGTTGACATTTTTGCGACATCGCACGCTGCGTAGTTTCACCGTTTTCTTTCCCGTCGCATCGTTCAGATTGGTTGCGCTCTACGTACACGTATATAATGTATATCGGAACAGCCGATAACCGCACCCACATACCGAGCCAGATTTTTAACGCCCGACTTGGAAACAACTTGTGAACTATACGTTGACCCGAACACTCGTAACAGAAAGATTTACCGCTCTGGGACGCGGCCAGTGAAAAATCCATTTTATTGCCCTCATTTTAAACGCACATCCAGAGACACTTCGCTGATCCCGTCGAAGTTAAAAATCGTTCGGTGCGTCATAGTAATTCATACGATTGACGCAATAATCGATATACATAGGTAGCCATTTTGTATGTTGAATTTAATGTTTCATACTTATAAGTGCAGCGACTAAATTTTCCAATCAATTTAACGAAAGAACCACGGCTTTCCGATTGTCCTCGAATAATAAACAATTTATTTTACGTAACTATTTATCAATAGTCGGAGCAAATGATCCGTTGCAAATGAAATTCTAGATGCTATCTATCAAACGCCACGTTCTATTGCCAGAACGGCGCACATTGTTCCAGTGATAATAGATCCTGAAAATTCGAGCGTTGAAACGTTCCTCGGTATCGTATCGTTCATTTTCTCTGTGCTAACAATTTTTACGTTCGCACGTATCGCTATTAAAAATGTTTCAATGAAACCGTTTCGCATCGATTCAAAGTATCATACCGATAATCAGGTTGAGGTTGATACAATATTTGTCACTTAAAATTCTCGCGCGCACATTTATTTGCCTTCACGTTCGTATTAAGATAAGAACACGGCCATACTCATTTGTGGATATATTTGCATATTTTTTATTTATTAGAAGACATCATCGCGATGCTGGATTGCGGAATTCTGTTTATTATTACGCGCTGTTTGTCGCTTAATTGCGCAATGTTTTTGTAGTTTCGATTGTGAAGCGTATCTCGGAGCCTTCGTCGAGAGTACGTAGAACAAGGTCGGCTAGTGAGGACGTGGCGTTAATTCCTAATAAACCGCGATGCAATTCCGAACTTACTATTTCAGCCAATGATTAATAGACACCCGACGTTTACGCAAATTCCCATTTTTGCACCGAGCCACGGTTAAAAACGAAACAAATTGCATCTACGATTAGAAGTTCCCTTTTCTAAATCAACAGGATACGGATTGTATGCATGTGCAGAAAGACGTAGATTATCAAACGCGGAATGCATATTATTAGTCAGTAATGAAGAAAAGAAACAGAAAATTTCGTTTTATGTTATTCCGAGGTCTGTAAATCAGTTATAAAATAAATTGCACAAGGTTTGGGTTCGACTTACGACGACAGAAAAGTTAGTATCTGATCGGTCAAGTGTGGATCGTCGCACGCAGAGAGATCTAAGTGGTTCGCTCTTCTCCTTTATAAGGATCTATCGTCCAGTATCCTCTGTTACTCTTGTCTTACCTGTTCCACGGTTACTGCCTTATCTAGCCACGGTGCACTCGGTTCGAATCTTCGAAAACCGCGACGCGAAAATCGTTTTTCGATCGCAGGAAAACGAGAATGATCGAGAGCGTCTCTCAGATAGCCGTTTTATCGTCGGATGACATCACGTTGCACCATTTTATTCGATTATCGTGGCAGCAATAAAAACGGGAGCAACGATATCTCTCGCCGTCGAACAAATTAACCGATCGTTATTAACCTCGTATCTCTCGATTCGTGGAAATCTACGGAAATTCTTAATAACTCTGCTCATTCATATTTTCGAGAGTTTTCATTCAAAGAGAAGAACAATCAAATCAGAATTCTTATAAATGCATAAAATCACGAGCCTGCTTGTTAATTACTTGTAACTGACGTCCAAGAGTGAATTTGGAATCATGTTTTTTAGTTTTAACGATGGGATTTTCCCTAATATTTATGTACCGTTTAAAGCGATAGGTAAAAGTTGTTTGGGACGAGTGGTAGTAAAATACTACAATGGGGAAAATCCCATGGTCGGTCGGGTTACCATAAAATCTCCGACAATTAAGCTAACAGTATGGGCCTAATTGCGACCGTGGCGAAAGAAAACGTCGGGACGTGTCTTGGAAGTTCTTTTAAGAAGGAAATAAAACTGGATTAGCCGTAAACGCTCGAAGGGACACAAGAGGAAAATCCCAACTGGTGGTGGACACTCATTTGTCCGTACCTGGCTGACCTGCCTTGATCGATTTCTGGTGGCTAACTATGACTACCCGTCGACCCTGACGATTTCCGTACACATTACCAACAGTTTTTGGTAATCTCTTTATATATGGCCGGTTCCGTACCTCACCAAGGTAGACACAATTGTTCACCCAACAGATTAAGTCGTTTGTTCAAACATCCTTCAAACGCTTCGTTAGAATTACTTATTTTATTTAATTTAAACGTTTAATATTTTTAGGTGTAGGTAAATATATTTATAATATAATTTATAAATAGTTAGGTCCAGAAAAAATGTATCTACAAAGAGATATGAACGGAGATATGCAACGATGATACAAGCGAATATGTTAACAATTTCCAAGCGATGCGATTCGGTTTCAACTAAGTTCCAGACACAACATTCCAGATACAAGGCAACGCGGTGTTGAAGGAGAGAAAGGGAAGCAGAGATGGGATTCTTAATCGCGAGTATTACAGTAGAAAAGCGCGGTGATACACCACCATCGAGGGAATTACCGCGTTCAAACGATTTCCGCGAACACCGTTCTCGGTTTTCGTTTCAGAATTTTTTATGAGTAAATAACCCATAGCGAGCGCTTTAAGGTTCCTTAAGGTCTCGCGTAAATGGATCTTATTCACGTGCAGCGATATCTCCTCTCTCCTCTCGCGATGGTACACACTCACCGTGATTCTCGCAACGCGATTCGCGGCTAATTGGCCGCAGCCACGAGGACAACGTGGCCGTTGTGCGTTAAAGAAGTTTAGCGAGCGAAGTAAGTAGGTAAATCGCGAGCGGACCGCCTCCGGCGTCCGTCCCAAAGCCAAAGCGCTATTCGTCAATCCGCGGTAACAACCAAGGCCTACCACCTCCGTAAAGCGAGTAGTTTGCCCTTGTACGGACAACAGATGACGACGCATCTCCCTTCACCGTTCTTCAATCATTTTAGAATCGATTCAATCGAACTTTTCCGTAAAACAGCTTCTGTCACCTGATCTTTGCATACCCTCGGTGATGCAAGGAATTCTCATCTCGTTACTACTATTTATAATTATCTCAATCGTCAACTTGTAATTCTGTATAAGTACAGCTATTAAATTGTGAATTTGGTCATAAATTGTACCTAATTCACGACCCCGACGTGTCGACCTAATTACGAAAGCTCGGACGTATTTTTAATTCGGGAAATCGCGTATTCTTCCCGCGTTACAACATGCGGGACACGGGATGACTCGTGGTTTCTATCTGGTTAGCTGTCTATTCGTTTGGTCATTCGATTCGTCTAGCGGCGCGTCTGAGATATTTTTTGCCACGATATTCTCGGTGCCGTATTTCATTTTTGTCGATGTGACGTTTATCACGCGTTCTAAAACGACCTCTCTCTTCGTCGAAACGACAGCGGTGGTTTTATTTTAGCCCGGGTATAAATCATAGTCCTTTGAATTTTCACATTCATTTGGAATGTTTCCCTCGAATCTGGGAGACATGAATGTCATAATTCCCGTCGTTTCAGTTTTCTAAGTATCAATTTGAAGCTCCGTCCGTCGATTACATCCCCCGTTCACTCCGTTCGCTTATCAAACCGGTAAATCAAAGTTGAAATCAATCTTGGAAATCGGTGTTTAATCTTTTATTTTATTAAATGTTGTAATTCATGTATTTTGTTCATTGTGCGCACGACGTATTTTCTGTTCAATTTGTAAAGCTGAGACGGAATTAATGCGCGGTGGTCAAGGGAGTTCGAATGGATTTGTTCGGCTTTCTCCGGTAACGTGTCGCGGCTCACATGGTAGCCGATGTTAATCACGCTACTCGCTACTGCATGTCGCGCGGGTACGGTTTAATCGCGTGACAAATATATAGACAGAGCGCGTGTATATCGGGTTGGCTCGGGTCGAACAATTTATATAGGGAGGAATGTGCGCGACTCGGCACACCTCAAAGGATCATACGTCGCGAGTCACGTGTGTTGAGAACTTGGGAAGACGCGCCTCTCTCGATTTATGAATAGGTCCATCTCTTAGCCGTTCAATTCGCACGTGAGAACGCTTTGAACCAGTCAAATAAAAAAGGAACCGAAATAACTCGAACGGGTCTCGAAATGGCATCACGGAACCGAGTCTCGAGTATTTTTGTGCAAAATAAAACATTTATCTTGTAAACATAGAGATGGACATATGACTGTGTGCGAGCATTCGTTATATTTTGTGCACGCTGAATTTTCGATACGATTTAAGACCGTGTTTAAAGATAACAGCGGTGGCTTTGGCCGACTACCGGTTTAATACTGTAGCTTATCGTTTGGTACATCGCACTTTTCAATTGTTTGCTACCGAAGATGGTGGGACTGTAAGCGCCGCGATATGATAAACGCAAGTGTCGCGCGGTGTTTTGACTTGCCCGAATACTTGGGAAACACGATATCTCGCGCTTGTTTATTTTAAGAACCGCGATCCCCGCACGCGCCACCTAACCGAGAAAATCCATCGTTCCCTCTTCTAATCGGAAGCCCGACTAGACGCTGGACAAATCGGTAGCTCGGGTTTGGATTAATTTGATAATTTTCGCATTTCGTGCAAAGATTTCTCTTGAAGGGATGCCGTCTTTCTCTCTCCGTGGCTCTGTTTCCGACGATGAGTGTCGCATGCGAGAAAGGCTGCATCGCCGAGGAGAGGCACGCGTATATTTAGACGGGCTGCAGACACAAAACGACTTACCACCACCACTGGTGTGTTTCTTCGCTCCTCTCTTTCCCTTGCCTTTTTGCGAGCTTCCTCACGTTTTTTCCGCGTTTTATTTCTCATCGCTGCAACGAGCCGAGAACTCCCTCCTTTCGTTAATTAATAGAAAAATTGGATCTGTAGAACGCGAAACGTACAATTCGAGTCGACGAATGTTTTATTTTGCATAAAAATCTGCGCGCTATCGATTAACGATCAATCAGACACGTTTTCGATTTTGTTCAACAGCGTATCGAACGATGTCCGTAATAAAGCAGCCAATGACCTCGGAAAATGCGGGTAGGAGGTGGTGGGATTTCTTTAATAGTTTCCAGCGCGTTAGGCGTTGTCTAACCAGCGCTGCACTTATCGTATATCCGTTCGCGATATTAGATGCGCGTTTACCGTAAAGTTAAAACTCGAGAACTAATGAACTGTAAAGGAATGTACTGAAAATAATTCTGCACAGAGTTTTTCGACTCGAGCTTAGATCCTTTTTATATTTAACGTCGGTATGCGGAGTAGATAATCTAGAGTAAATAGAAATTGCGCAACCGGCGATGAAAGTGAGATTCGTTCACGGTCCTCTAACCGTTCATTAAGACGCGTGCATAATGCTATCTGATTGATGATTGAATCATAGCAACCGGACAGGGCACGGCAGGATACACAAAATAGCCTGTCCGCTTGCATTACCTGTCGAACGCTATTTAGGTGTGGTTTTGCGCCTGACGCATTCCACCGCGACCGATCGGTTTTGTCGTTAACGCTTTCGGTGTTTCGCGTCGGCTATTAACTATTAAGAGGATCCTGTTTCCTGAGTCAACTCACCCGGAGTCGAATTAATCTCGAGGCAAACGGCACCGAGGCGATGTAATTGTTATTTCATACGTTTTGGCATCGCCGAATAGCAGGTATAACGATGTATTAAATAATTTCATATTAATAGTATCCTGGTCGAAATAGACTTTAAGGAGACACGATGAAGTAATTGCTATTTCCTGCATTTTGGCATTACCGAATAACGAGAGAGCAATTAACGTAACGAACGAATTTGGAACAAACAGTTGGAACGCGGATCGAAATCATTGCTATTTCGTACGAGAGCTAGGTTGCGCGCGTTCCCCTACTGGCAACACGTTGTTGTGACATATGATGACACGTTATGACGGTGCATATCGCGAGGTCCATCAACGATCCGCGTCATTCATCCTAGCTAATAGCTGGCGAATGACACTAATTTTAATTCGCACGCGACCGCTCGCCGCTCTTTTATTGGATGCCCCGACCAATAGAACCGCTGACTTGCAACATTATTCCACCAGCTGTCTCAATTCGCTAAATCAAGTGACCACGTATGCATTCAGTTGCCTGTTTTCTTAACCCATTCATGGCGAGCTGTAAAAATAAACCACAACGTCAGACGGTTTTATTGGTTTGCCCCCAACGAGGCACAAGCCTAGATCCCAATTACGTCTATAAAGATAAACAAATTACATATTACACGTCGACGACGATTTCCTTACGGTTTTTGCAAACCACTTTAAATCAGATGCATTCGTTGAGCACGTTTGATATTGTGTGTAGATAGTGGAATTCGTTAATTCCGTCTAAGTGAAATTGACTCTGTACCGAGGGAGAGCGTCGTTTGTCGGTCGGAGAAATTGCGGACGGCGCGGCGGCGTCTGTCTCTCGTTCGAGAGAGAATTGTCATCCGGGATACGTGACGGCGAACCGATATTCACGGACAGTTACGTCTCGAGCCAGTCTCATTGTAACCAAATCAAACAATGTAAACCCGTGGGCCTTAATTCCGTCTGGGTTACTGACGATCATTCATTATGTAGGCGACCGTCTCTCATACTTCGCCTCGGAGAAATTGCTAGCGCCGTCCGTGTAATTTACATGTCGTACGGAAAATGATACACGCCTTAGGTTCAAGGAATTTCACCGAAGTTGGTATCGATATCTAAATAAAATCAATGCGAGTCTTATGATAAATGCATAGAACAGTTTCAGTGACTAATTATTCGTTGTAAATGGTCGTTATTGACTCTGCGCGTCAGGCGGAATCGAATTCGACGAATGAATAATCCCCGTGCAAACATCGACCAATTATCAGTCTGTCTCAAGGCCTTTACCTTTCTCCCGGGGCTCAGGCCTGGATTCGGTGAATGAACGAGCGAGAGAGAAAGAGATTGCGAAACGCATGCGGCGGATGGGCGTGAAAAATAGGCCTCGTTTACTTAAGTAGTTTAACACGCAGGCCACTATCCGAGGTTGCGGCTTCCTTCTTCCTTCTTCCTCGCTCGGGTAATCCGGTTTAATGCACCATCGTTTTATATTACGCGAGCCTCCGCGCGTTTCACTCTGACAGCCAAAACATTGTTGGCAAAACGGAACGCGGCTAGCGATAAATCACGTCGTGACTGTGACTCGATCGAATTTCTCGGTTTGCTTCTGAAATCGGAACGGTCTCGGTTTCGGTGCTAGGGTGTCGAGCTGCTCTGGTCCACGGTTAACCCTTCGAACACGGTTTCACGGTACCAAAATTACGTCACGACACACGTTCCGAGTTAGGACGATAAATTAGGAAAACGTGCTAGATTTTACAGGGTTGAAATCACTTTTCCAATTGGATATGTTACGAGACGGATGAGATCTGTCAGTAAACCGGCACCTGCGAAGTTCTTTCAATTTCCTGGAAGGCTCGTGCTTCTAGCATTACGAACGTACACTCACGAGGGATCGATGGCGTGCGGTTTATTTACGCCAGTAACCAGACCGTTACATTATTACTCGATTGTGACGCGTTTTGTCCGTCGCGAAACTTTATTGTTAAAACGTGACGCCTCGTGGATTTCTCAAACCTGTCTAGACTTTTTACGAAAGTCGTGAATAAATAGGCGCCGATCCACGGTTGCATAATTTTACGTGATCGGAATTGTTCTCCCCATTCGCTGTTCCAACGATTACACGGACGCTGCCACTCTTTAATAGTGTCGCCTCGGTGGATCGTCCTATTAGATCTCCAGAACAATTATGCCCACGGTGCTTCGACATTCTATTTTGAAGAAATCGTGGAATCGTGGTTCGAATTTCTTTGCGCAGGTAGCTAGAGGCATCGGTATGAGAGTCACGTCAATTCCTTTCGAATGCCCATACTAGAGGCGAAATCGTCCCGTGTATCGTTCGTTTTCTTTTCGTACTTACTCGTTTACACGCCGAAGAACGTAGAACGTTTTTATCCATTCCGTTAGCAAGTTTACCGGTCGTACGATCCGGGATTCGGAAAAAAGTCAGCTCTCGGCCTTTCGTTTCTCTGCGCCGTGTTTCTGTAACAAGTCACCGCTGGAGGAAAAAAGACGAGCTACACCGTCGTCGCGTCGCGTCGGTACCGTCGAGAACGAGAGTTCCATGGAAGGAGGCGGGCGAGCAAAGTATCGAAAGCAAGACGAGTAGTCTCTCCCGATGCGATTCGATCGTGTGAACCAGCCACGCTCGATTCCCTTCTTTTCGTTCTTCCTTTCTCTCAGCCCCTTTTACTCCGACGCCACTTTTTTCCACGCGCCTGTCTTTATCCTTTTTGTCCCCTGAATTTCTCTATCGAACGCTCCGGTTGCACTCAGTCTTCCGCGTTTCAGAAAGTGCAACGTCCTTCGATAGTATCGAATCATCCATTTGAAACCGAACCTCTCAGCCTTCAACTATAAAATAAAATTACGTCGAAAAACCGATGGGTACTAGAAGAGCGATAAAACGCGTGCGACCTATTTTTGTAGGCAAAGGATTCCCGTGCGCTCTCCTGCGCTGCGGTACCGTGACATTTGCCGTTCTCCGGTTGTTTTTATTCGTAGGTGCACGTAACGTACGTGCCTGGCGGGTCTTAAACCGACGGCCACGAGCCAAGGTGAAAATGCACCGGCATGCGAACTCCGAGTCGAAAGTTTATATCGTCGACGTTAAGTGGGTGTATTACGTGAGCCGAATATGGCCGTCGCTGATGATTTACGGAGATGAATTCCCGTTTGATGGAATCCGAACGTACGTTGACTTCTACTACCGCGACTCGTAACTTGTAAAGTAACAGTGCACAGTGTCATTTGCAAACTGCACCCGCGTTATCAGTTTACAAATTTGCATTCGCGTACACATTGAATGAATTCTTTCATCTTCTATACTAGACGCGTAGAATCGATCAACGGTAGCGAGCTAAGGAAGTCAGCCTATGCAACAGTCGGTTTCTAGGAACGAGATTCGAGTCCGGGATAATTTAGAACGGTTCAATTTACGCGTGAAGGGATGAAAAGAATCGCGAGACCTCGGCTCAGGCAAAAAATCAGATTTTTTCCTTCGGAAGGGTATCAGGCATAAATCACGCGAGAGCTCGTGAATAAAGTCCGGCGCGTAACCGGTTTCACACGGGTCACGAGAATCTAGAAAAAAGGGATCCCGGCGATGATTCCCTTCGAGCCGGTCTAATACCTACGCGCGGCGGATTAATGATCGAGGAACATCGGTAAATTGTAATCGCGGAATCGCGAGCGACAGATTCCACGGTGGCCCCCGTGAGAAACCAGACTTAAGGAGCACGTGGGAACTGGGAACGCCGGCAGGCGCCAACCGACTCATCACCCCGTTAAGCGCCGTGCACGTCGATAAACAATTCCGAACCGAACGTTCTTGCCACCTGACATCTTTAACAGATCAGGGATAAAGCGTAGGCAGCAAGTTTTATTTCTGGCGTCGAAAATAGAAATCTAATTTAATGGAAAAATTGGATGTGTAGAAAATATGAGGAATTCAATGATACAGATAGCAACGTATATTTTTATTTTTGAAATATAAAGGAAATCTCAATCTATAATTCATTTTTTAAATGCAATTATGAAAACAATTGGCGTCGGTGGAAGAATGATGTGACGTTGTTAAATTCCTCGGTACGGCCTGGATGATCAAAGCCGCGTTATCGGAAGTTGGCGAATCTCGATGAAACGCGCTGCGATGCCTCGGATTGGCCGCCGGTTATCTTTCATCTGCGACGAGATCGTCAGAACTCGTGCGCAAACAGGCTTCCTCAGAACCTTGAGAGCGAAGCCTGCGGTGATGCGCTTTCCCGTAGAATTCTGCGTAACTTGGTTAATCTGTGACCGAGACTCCGCCACGGATCGCCTGGAATTTGTTCATCGATCCTTCTTGCAACAACAAAAATACACGCTGCCCCTCCTCGGTATCGAGATTGCTTGAATAATACGAAGCAAATACCTAATGAAAAATTGAAACATTCTAAAGGAACCACAAATAAAGAACTATAATCTCCCCGGAATGGCTCGAATAATTTGAAGCGGATTAAGGAAAACTGAAATATTTAAAAAAAAAACACAAATAAAAAAATATAACAGTTGTCCCGTTGTATCAATTAACCGATGGACAAATAAAAACTGAGATGGTTATCCTTGGACAAAATTTCCTGCCTCCGATTCTTGGTAAGGAATCAATCGTCGTTGCAGTGGAATTGGATGAGCGTTCCTCAGACTCCGAATGTATTATTCATCCGCGGCGTTGAACCTAGCAGGAAAATTACTGCTATCGCTGAATGATTTCTTGTTAGATCACGGGCGTGGTATTTCCTACCGTGAAACGAATCCAGAGTAATTTTCCCCGATGCGCGTGTGACGCTCCGGGCGCCTGGAAAAAAATCCCCTGTCGAAGAAATCCACGTTGTCACGTGAGCTGTCGATTAATTGAGGCAATTAACACCTCTTTCCTTTTTTGTACGCTTCTTAAGAATTGTTGCTTCTGTTCGATTTCTGAGCCTGCAAATAGAATCAGTATAGGTATAGAATAGCTTCTAAATAGAACTAAAGATCGTAGTTTAATTTTTCTCGAAAGATATTCGAAGTGGGGTGAATTTCTGCGAATTCCTAGCGGTGACTCAAGGCACCGTTTTTAGCCAAGCTATCGGCATCCCCATCGAGGCACGGCGGACCGTGTATATGGAACGGGCAAAGGCACACAGAGGGCTGACTGACACGGGGTTCCGAAGGGGGTAGGAAAACCGAGTGAATCGGTCAGTTTTCTTGGCTCGAGAATTGACACGTGCCAGCGGTGCGCTTGACAGTAGTACGAATGAGCCACTCGCCGACAGCGGATCACCCGCTAGACAGATTTGATTTAAGCTTAGGCCTTAAGCCCTGGCAGTCTTCCAACCGTGTTAACTCAATACAATCGGAAGAAACGAGACGACTTCTCGTTTCAGATTCCAATTCAAACCCGATCTGTCCGATCCCGACGTTCGTACACCGATTTTTATTAAAGCTTCGAGTCAACGGTTCACGCCCGACTATTTATCTCGCAATCGTTCCTAAACGTGGTTAAAAACGAAGCGCGAATGCAATGTTAACGTGTGTTATCAAACGTAGACGAGCGCAAGGAACGGGAATTCGTTTGGCGCCGGAAATGTAAAAGTTGTAAGCCGACCTGCCGTGTTATCTGCGACACTCGCAGACTGGCGACGCGAAAAACGATAAGCTCGACTGTCCTCGTGCATCCCGTAAGAACATTTAGCAGGATCAGTCCAGCGATAAATATAATTATCATAATCTCTTCTCCCTTAAATAGATCGCTCAAAGTGACTGTAGTTTTTTGAGGAAATCGCCGAGTCTCATCTCTGTATGTTGTTTGTATGACTCAGTACATTCGTCAATTGTGTTTCGAACTGAAGGCGCGAGCAGAGGTATGGTTATCAACTGTAGCCGATGAGACGCGATGGTGGGATCGGCCGAAAGGCTTGGCCAATACAAATGCATTGCATTACGCGTGCACTGACTTGAACCGCGGCGCGGCGGCCGCAAGGTCGGCATTTCTGACGCGCGACATGACATCACGTAGGCGTGCACCGTGGAATATATCGTCTCCTCGCGTATAATATAGTAGGTACCGATGCGCTCGTGCAATTGTTGCGCGTTTCTCAACCCCTTCTTCTCGTTTCATTCGTATCGTGCGATCCACATCCGCTTTAGTGAATATCTTTTGTTACTGTATCAAATTCATATTTGCAATGCTGCTTTCTTAAATTCGACGTCAAATTACTGACATTGATAAAGTGAATAGTTTCCCGAAACACGTTGTATTTGTTTTGGAAATTATTGAAATGAGAAAAATGATTCTGTACGTTATGGGGCAAGACAGACGTTTCGTCCCGAGTCTTATCGTGATTGATTTGTCGTCGTAACGACGCGTCGCGCCGTTAGAGAAGATTTCGATTGCGCGCGGATGAGAGCAACAAGGCGTACGGAGATGCAAATCGAGATTCAACGTCTCCAAAGTCTGATTGACGTTGCCGGTTCGCCTCGTGGCACGATCTCGATCCTTTTCGAATATTAATCGTACGCTCTCGCGATTCGCGGCTCGGCTCGGTTCGATCGATTACTCAATACACCGTACCCGTACAGTTCGCTCCGATAAAGCCTGATTTACAGCGATTCTCTAGTCACGGACGATACGCTTCCCGCTGATCCGAAACTTGATTTACATCCGCCGGTACGGCTACAATTTGAATATGAAAAAATCCGAACAGAGACTGGAATTGGTATATACGATACGCCGGACAGATACGAGGGATCAGTGTAAATCAAACTTAACCCCTGCATCCTATCACTCGCCTCTTCCTTTTGCCGGATAGTAACGACTCTATTTATACTTTGATGTTAGAATCTCAGATCCGTCGTCCTGTCGGTTTTTTAATAAAGACGCTACCTGAGACTCTCAGATCGTAGATCAGATTAAGTGGAAACGGGGGAGCAATTTTGACTCTGAGAAAAATGTGTTCATTGGATTAAATGGAAATGGAGGAAAAATGCTAAAAGCGTATCTTGCGCAATTGGCGATAATAATCGGCGCGCGAGAAATTAACGGATGGCTCGCATGTGTCCGAAAATACATACGACGCAGCGGAGATAACGTCAGAAGAGTAATCACGCCGATAACCCCGCGCTCGTTTGTTTCCATCAATTTCATGCGGAGGGGTCACCGGTTGCATGCCGCTCGTATTCCTCTTGACTCACTCGATTCTATACACACAATATCGTTGGTATTTTTACTGACCGACCTCACGCCGCAATTCTTCATCACCGTTCCTTTAATGAACGCGTTCTCGCGCTGTCTGCTCGGCTTTAATTAAAGACGTCTCGAAATTTATTGAGGGGGAAAAAAGCGTACAATGTCAATTAAGGAGTTCCATTATAAATATGAATCATACAGTGAAAAATTCTGTCTCTTATTCCTACCTTTGGTTTCTTCAGTTTCGATCGTATTTGAAGAAACGGTGAGACGCCCCGTATCTTCTGCCTCAGTGATTTCTCTATTTCTCGCATCTCGCATTGCGTGAATGAATGACCAAGCGACGTGCCTATCAATTTTTCCTCATATGCCGCGTTAACCTTTTCTGTCCCTCGGTCGATTCAGATTCACTCGTGAATAAATACGAAGTTGCTAGAGACGTTTAAGTAATGCGGGCAACATTGTAAGCGTAAATGGGATCTTTAGTTGACGTATATACAATGTTCCACGTACAGAATTACGTGCTAACGACTTAATAGTATTAACTTAATGAAATTACCGTCCCGTCGATGTACACATTACCGAGAACCGGGTCAAAAATGCTCGAACGATTACAGTTAAGATTCCACGGTTCTAGATATTCGCTCGACTCGCGTCGCTTTATCGGTTATCATCGGTCGTTGGAAATAGTTTCACGGCGCAGCGACGAGAATTCCGTCGACCGGTTTCCTTCTTTTACGGTGTTCCGTCCAAAGCGAATTCCGCGGACGACATACGTTAACGTCTGGCGAGTATTCCAGAACAAAGTGTCGGCGCCTAGGAGCCAACCCCGGGCATTTATCCGTTCGGTACCACAAAACGTGTCTCCGGGCGCGTGCATTATATGAAAGGTACGATATACATAGCACGTACGACAACGTAGTAGGGGTAGTGCAGTGGCCCGTGCCTCCTGAAATACACGGACAACCGATTCTCTGGCACTCGGCTCCATTCTGAGTGCTGCACCACAACTCTCTCCCCCGACGTTCCTCCGCACCCTCCTGCCTCTCTTTCGGCCCCTCTTCAAACGCCTCCTCGCGTTGCTCTCTTCACGACTTTCTTTTCTCTTCGAGAACGCTTCGCATGATTCTCTCGTCTGAGTAACTTCAAAATTTTCTTCGCAATTAAAACGTTCGATAAAACGATCGTACGATAGAGAATGTTCACGGATTCGATTTTCTAATGACAAAGAATGATTTCGTATCGAGGCGCTCTGGAAAAACAGTCGTAATCTTCTTTTCTCTCCTCGTTCGAACGTCGAGGCCGAGTTTTGGCGAAACGCGAGAGACCCGTGACAAATGGTCCCGTCGGTTTCTTACCGCATCGTCGTATTCTTTACGAGGCTGTTTCTGTTCGTGGGTTACGTGGCCCCTTACATTTGGCACGCGTTATTCACGCGCACGATACACGCCATGGCGCCTTATACATACGTCGTATCGTGTAAATTCTTACGAGATCTTGCTCTCTGTTTCAATAATAATCTCGTTTTATCAAATGGATTTTCTACAATCGGAGAGCTGCCACGATATGCTCGCTGATAGCGAAAATTTATCAATTATTCTTTCCCGGAAGAGTTTATTCTGGCCAGGCTAAAAATATCGTTCGACGACGAGTTCGGTATACTGAAAAAGTTAGTGGCAGTTCGCTAATGCATGCCGTGCTAAAAATTGTAAATTTATTATCAATTATTGTTTGACGGAAGAATTTATTCTGGTAAGGATAAAAATATCGTTCGACGTCGGGTTAAAGTCGGAGCGTAGCCGGCGAACGATTCATTCCTTGTACGTTCAGGTTCCCGCGAATCTCATCGTGAATTCCAGGAACACGGTGTTCCGGCAACTATTCTGAGCGTCTAGGATAACGCGTGGCGCTTGCACGCGGGTTCGATGAACCGCGATGAATCCTCACCTCGGGAAAAATACAAAAGGATAGACCACTGTTAATCCTAAAATATCCCGTCCGCCCGATGGAGGATCGGACACGCATACTCTCCGCGCGGTTTCTTTGCGAAAACCTCGTTAAAACCCCGACTATTTTACACGCAACGAAACCACGTTCCAAATTCTGAACATAAAACGTTCAACCCTCGACTTTATTTCCGCTGATACTCAATAAACTGAACGAGTATATTGGTCAGGTTTGACCGGGGAAGTTGCAGAAAACTTGGCAGCCACGGTCTCATTTTTTTCACAGTTCATTTCACGTTCAGACCGAATCAAATGTCGATGCATAATTGAAAAAATTATTCAGTGTTTCTCGTTACATTTTAATGCGCACGGTTTCACTAGTTGCGCAAAACGTGCGAGTAAAAGTATTCCTTCTTTACTTTTCTTCGTAGTACGATTTAAGATAAGAGAATATTTATTACAAGTTTAACTGTGATACCGGAAACAGATCACATTATTCTTGTTCGCGTCTTTTTACTTGGTTTCGCTGTATTGAATAGATCGTTTCAATGAAGTGAAATAGTGTATGCACGTTATGATAGGAAACGAACTTTCCTCCTATTTGGATAGTTGCGGGAATCTGGATTAACTACATCATTGTTAAAATAAAAACCAGTGACGAGTACAAAAAGGCAGTAGGTTGAGGTGGAGGATAAGCTTTCCGTTTTTACGAATTTCGTTCGTTTCGATTCTTTCGTTCATTCTTATTTCGCGATCCACTTGTTTACTCTCCTACCTGGTTGCGATCTTCCTCGAGTCTCGAGTTTCACGTCACCTTTAGCATCGTATACGGTCTCGCGACACGTGACGTGCCGATGCACCGAGTCGCTTTTTATGCACGCGATAGCGCGAGATTTTTACGCGAAATTCTGAACTGGAATAGAATTTTCCGACTTCGCTCACGATTTCGGTTTAAAATGGTGCGACGGGATGCAACTGTGGGACGGTTAACGAATGGTGAGGGTATCGACTGGCATCGATTCGGTTCGACTTTTACTTTATATGGACGCGAGTAAGTACGCACGCAACGTGCGTCTGTAAAACTCGATGACGACGTCGGGACGATGACGACGACGATGGACGATCGCGTTAAAAGGCGCTACCGCGCGATACTTGGCGTAGTTGGTGAATGGCCCCTTGATCCAGATTTTTGTAGGGTGATTTTTGCACACTCAGGGCCAACTATATATAGCAACTCGGCATTGCATTGCCAGTTGCCTTCTCGGCCACGCTGTACCACCGAACGCAGTTGCCTATGCCTCATCTTCGTCTCTAGGTCCTTTTCCCCTTCTCATCGATCAAGTAACAATCATTTTAATTTAAAAACAGCTGGTTCTCTTCGCGTTTCTGCATTCGCTCTCTGTTGAATCTGTGTCCAGTTGCAAGCATATTTTACTTGGCTCTTCCGTGGAATAAATCGAATGCAGAGATTCGCGAAAAAGGAACAACAGTTTTTTGTTATCAGCGGCTATTGGTAGTTCGTTCCACTCGAGTTGCGTTCGCGCGGTTCCAAGAGTCGTTTCTTCTACGTCTGTGGAGCGACAGTAACATAATTCATCGCTCGCCCCCTGTAAAATCGCACCATTTGTCATAACTCTTGATGCTTGATTAACATTCCCGTTCTCGCAGCACGGACGATCGACTAGCAATATTCCCGTTGCGCTTCTTCTTGTCCCCTCGGCGTCGCCGGGTGATTAAAGGCGCATCAGTGACACATTTTTGCGCGAGTTTCTCGAGGTGACGCCTCCGTGCGAGTCCTTAACGGTTCCTCGCCGTCTTTGTTCGCGCCGCGACGTCGAAAATTCGCGCCCAAGGTATTTTCGGGTCGTCCAAGCACGTACCGAGGGAACATGGAAGATCGAGTTCCCGCTTTTCCCTTCGCGCGCACCCAAAGAGATTAATTGTACTTGCAAAGCCACCGGCAGATAGGATCACCTACGGCTTTCATCTCCGTGCCGCCTGGTATCGTCGTGTACAATCTTTTTTCTTCCTCTCGGCAAGAGCGGATTTGAAAATCAAGCGAAAGCCGTCATCTTGCCTCGGGATCACGAAGATGATAGTCCTTGATCGAATTAATGCGTTCGTGGAAGTCGCAATTGATTTTTCTACAGCTTTTTAATGTAATCTATTGCTGTAAATATTAATTATCCATCCACGGTTTCCATCGATATGATGAAAAAGTAACGAACGGCTAATTTTAGGCACGTGGGTACTCTTTGATTCGAATCGACGGTCATTAATATTTCATAACGTTGTTCGACGAGGGCAGAAAATTGCTAGATAGTCGAAGACGTAGGTGTCGCGTTTCTTCTCAAAGAGTATTTTCGAAATCCGTGAAAACGTGTACACACGCGTGGGCAGCGATCCTTCTCGTATACTCGCTAGGGCGAGCGCCCCGAACCGATGATACAAACTTGCGAGGGCGTGTCGCCTACGTACATTCGTCCAGACCTTTAGGTGCCTTCCATACCTCGGCTTCTCCCCAATTCCGAATAAAATTCGCTCGATAAAATACCATTACATTTTTTACAACAATTTACATTTTTTAAACAAAATAATACTTTTATGGAGTCAATTTAAAAAATGTGATTCTCATTGAAATCTTTATGTCGTTTAAACGTTGAAATGTATTCTCATCTTGTGACGTTCTATATATTTGCCTTTTCCTCTACATACGTGAAATCGAATAATTTCAGATAAAGTGAAGTCGTTGTTTGTTTAATAATCGAATTGTGAACGCGGTACTCGAGTTTAAATCCTCTGCATATTAATGCACCGATCATGGATCTACATATTCGGTCGTGGCGCACGTAGGTGTCCACCGCCTACGTGAAACCTGTAGACGAGGGAGCAGGTACGAGTCGGCTGCAGATCGCGTCTGAGACACGATGCGTCGATGTCGGAGAAAAGTCGCCTACGTGCGGGACTTCCACCCACTTGCCTATGAGAAAGTAGCCCGGAAGGTGAACGACAGTCGCACCTGATTCCCCAAGTCCATTCAGTTTTTCAACATACAGAGCGAATCAATAAGAATCGGCTAAAATCATTTTAATAAGAGATGCTTGATTCATTCGTTAAACGTGATTACAGAATTCATTGTTATACTTTAGCAGAACGCAAGTAAGAAAATTGTATACATATTTTTTTATGCGTACTCTTTGGTAGATGCGTTTGTTTAAATTTATGTTCGAGACGGGATCGAGAGGGTTAAACTTGGCTTAACATTTGATAGATGGACGCATAAGATCGGAGGGGAGTGCAGGGATAACGAGCGGAGAAAGTAAATGTGGCAGGGAAAATATTGATCATACTTCGGTCCGATTCTCTGTTTATTTTTTAACCTGACCATTCGAAATACAAACGATCCGACCTGCTCCCACGCGAATCCCGCTGAAGCGTAACGTACGATATCCGGTGCTCGTCGCATACATCGACGCCCTCGTTCCAACGCCGAATTTCTTCGCTCTCGTTTTCACTCCGGCTTCCACGAAATCGCACTGAAAATATTTTTAAATGAAAAAGAAGAAATGAATTTCCGATGTGGAAGAAGCGAGACGAGTGATACGGCGAGTCCTCTTTTTATTCTTCCATCCTCGAGCGGAAGCGAGCGAATTTTCATCGCGAAATCGCGTAGGTATTGAAAAGGAACTGAAACCGCAAGAGAAGCTTGGAAGGTATTAGAGAATCGTGGCGATACCTAGGCGGAGCTAAACGCGGGACATTGTAAAGTCAGAACCGGGCAAGTTTATCTGTGGCAAGGTGCGAAAACACTGGGATTAATAGTTGACTACCAACCCTTTGAAAAGAACCTGATGGACGCGCATTCTCACGAACGCGATATTTTTAGCAAGAACGCGAACTGGAGCTTGTATGTATGCACGCCAAAATTCAAAACAAGCTACCCCTCTTGTTTCTTTGCAGAATAGGCTGCGTCTTAAGGATGTATAGGCTATACACTTAAACAATGCTAGCATGTTGAATTTGTTATTATAGATTCCTATTACTATTAAAAAGCTACCTGCAAAATTTTAAATCAATTCATGGATTTTTGAAAAATTATCGTGACTTAAAATCTGCGTGTACACTTATGGTAGTGAACAGTAACTCAATACTGATTTGACGNCAAACCGTTGGACATACGGAAAAATTGTATACAACCTTTCTTGTAGAGGACGACGAGATCTACAATTTCCGTGTAAAAGTTTTTCGCTAGCGTCAATAGTTAATGAGTAATTTGCAAAAAACTGTTTTTTCGTTTTTCGTCCATAACTCTTTAAATATTATTGCTAGCGAAAAGTTTTTATATGGAAATTGTAGATCTCGACGTCCTCTACAAAAAAGGTTCTATGCAATTTTCCCATATCTCCAACGGTTTGGGAGTTATTGAGGGAAAACGAAACATTTTTCCAAAAGTTCGCCGTTTCGATGGTGGAATGGTCGGATTTTGTCAACATCAAAAACTTTTCGTGTAGAACACGTCAATAGCTACAAAAAAACATTTCGCCAGCGTCAGTAATTAATTGGATATTTCCTTCTATACTTTTTACCACGTAGCTATTTATTGTTAGCACTGTTCTTCCGACGTCTGATTTCTTTTTAATTATACGAAATGCGTTTTTCTAAAATACATAAAATTTTGGGATTGACTGTATAGCCAATACATCCTTAATATCTACATTTGACTTTAGTCTGGAGAAAACATGATCAAATTACTAGATAAAGTTATATACTAAAGCACTTCAGTGAACAAGTATTTAATAGTTCGCTTCATTTATAAAAAATGCATTGAATATCCGCGGATAAATCGAGTATAATACATCAGAAATGAAATGCATATTATTATTTTTAAAGGACGAAGGATATTCATTTTGCATATAGCCATTACAAATGTTTGTTTTGTTGATAAGTCTGTAGCCTATTAGAAAGCATGGGTATTCTTATTTTCGATTGATGTTACGGCGAGGACAGGAGGAATCTTTTCCCGAGTATATTTGCCTTAAAGCTAAGGCAATATTTGCGTTATCGAGCGATGCCCCTCCATCGGAGTGGAGGCGAATTTATGGGAGCGCGGATCAAACACGAAGTCGTGGTCGGTACGTAACTGCGGTCGTCTGTTCTGTTTTTGCGGTGCTCGAAACGCGCGACAGTCCGCCGTTGAAAACGTGTCTGTTTTCGTTACGTGTCTCGCGCGATTCTCCGTACAGATTACGTCCCCTGTTTCTCGACGTTCCCAGTCATCGTCGCGAGTATACGCATACCCAACGACGGCTCTTCCCTCAAATTACCGTTTCCACTGCATACCCAAATACACACGCGCACTGCCCCTCAAAATACATGGACACTAAAACGAGTAATAGCATCAACGAATGTTACTTCGCACTGCTTTAGAAAATATATTTGCCCAAGGTTTTATCGAATATCTTGGAAACGACAATAACGAATACGTTCTCATCTCCGTATCCGTGATTTATTTATTGCTCTTATTAGTCTTGACTATTAATTGTTCTTTATTTAATATACCATGAAAAATGATAGGTACAAATATTTTGTAGCTCGAAACGTATACAATTTCGTAGAAGGAACGCGTTTGTGCTTATGCAAATCGCAGCCAATTTACAAACGCGACGCTTTTCCACTCGGCTTAATTTATGCTGATCCATTTATGCAAATGCGTTCTGTAATTCCTTGCCCTTCCCTTCGCATTGTATCCCTAATTTCGTCTTTCTGTACCGTCGTTACGTGTCTCAGCTACGAATTCGTTAGACCTTCAAAAACGGAAGACTAATTTACGGCTTGTAGTTCGAACCGGGATGCAACGATAGGACATAGGCGTTGCATCTCGCTAAACGTTTAATCTATTATTGGATGGTTGAGAATAGGAGAGAGAATCCGCGGCCTGCAACGTGGTCGGTGCTAATTTGGCCCATATACCAACGTTTCATAGACCGTTAACTGCGCGCATCTGACTTATGAACTGTGAAATCTTGCGCTTCATCTCCAAGCCCGTTCCGGCGAAATCGACTTCCTGCCCGAGTTCTTCGAACGCTCGCTCGGTAGACTAATCAGAAAAATTGTCACCCAAAAATTCGAGTCTACGCGTTTCAAAAGAGATTACTTCTAAAAATCTGTGGGCTTCGTTCGAAACATTTGACGCAGGATTATTTTACAATTTTCGCTTCTAATTCGTTCCTCCGGTCGACGATCATCCATCCCCTTGCGTTATAACAACTCGTATCGTTTTATCCGGAAACAAGTGGGTTAAGGGCGGAACCGTAGAACGTGGCACGGTACTGGGACTCGCATATTTGCGATGCGGTGGCGTATCGAGACTTCTGCTCGCTTAGGATCAACTCCGCGGCTTAGAACGACTTAGCACACGCGGTGCAACGACCTCGTGCAACGAGCCTTCGCTGTGTATCTTTCGCCCTCTCCTTCTCTCCTACGTCCAAAGCAAACGGAACGACCGAACCGACGACGAGCCCAAAGAGATCTCCTCTCTCGGTCTCGCGACGTTTGTATCGGGGTTCCGGATGGATTCAAACGTGATTTACACCGGGCTCGTCTAATAACCTCCTCGGCATTTGCGCTCCTCGAACGTGCCAAGCTATTGTCCTCTATTATTAGTACACCGCGGATTTTATTAATTCATACAAAAATGCATAGATATCACGAAGTTTAAATAATTATTTAAATCAGAGATTTGCACTCCAATTATTATGAATTTATGCGTTTAAGACAAGGACGCTTGTCCAAAATCGGAGCCTAAAAATCATGTCAAACGATAGGCCAATTTTAACGAACAGAAGAATGAAGGGGTTGGGTTGAAGAGATGAAAGTTGTTTCTGGGAAGCTGCGATTGGCCGCGTAATACATCGAAAGGATTCTTCTGTTATTTTCGGCACGAGCCGACGTGCTGTTGGGTTTATTTTTACGCGGAAAAAGGGAAAAGACGTCGCGACGCCTCGACAGTCGTTTTTCTCGTTTTGGGTGAAGAAGGTGAGACGGCGTCACCATTAAACGAGGCAGCGGCCTTGCGAGAACGAGCTCTCGAAACCGCGTCTCGCTTTCTTCTTTTACGCACCGTCTCATCGTCGTCTCGGCGATTTTTAAGCCGACTCGTTTCCCTTCTTCGCGCGACGATGATTCAGAGACTGGGCGATTAAACGCGCAGCCAGCCGGGAAGAGACCCCGCTCTCCATTCATTCCGATCTCGCTCTCGTCCGATCTCGAAATACGCGTTAACCGCAAAGATCGAACGAGAGACCTATTTCTTTTGTTGAACGAAACGTTGTACCGATTAGAAACTGCCGTTACGTATCGCTGGTAGCGTATACGTACGTGTAATCGTTCGGCGATTATGTAGAAACAGGATCGTACATATTTGCGTGTAAACCGCTTTCAAATATTTTCGCCTAGTCGTATTTCAAGCCTAAGTCGTGCGTATATCGTTTGGTAAAAAAACGAGAGACGGATAAATTCGCTCGAGTCGATTGAAATGCCTGTTTGTTGTGTTGCAGAATGCACGTTCGGCAAGCAGATACGGGAACTGGGCTCCACCTGGTTCGCGGATTTGGGCCCGCCCTTCGGAGTCATGTACTGCATCAAATGCGAGTGCATTCCGGTACGTATTAAACTGGGTGTGTTCCCCTCTCCTCACGTGTTACGGCCCCTCCTTCCCCGCTTCCCGTGCATGTTCGCGAGCGACCTTTAACCCGCGCGCCGAGGCCGCAAGCCCGCTAGAAACGTTTAGTTCGGAGACGAGATATCTCTGAACACGGTAACGATTTGGTGATTTCATAACCGCGAAGAGATTCCGAAACGATTATTTTCTACGCTATTTTCAAATTGTTTGAATAAAATATCGCCGGTTCTGGACGGACACCTGTTGTTCTATGACTCATTTCAAAGTTTCTTGGACAGCGGTAATTAATCTTCGTCGGGATAAGATGATTGACGCGCATGCATTATTTCATTTGCCACGCGTAACCTTAATCGGTCGTTTCGAGGGTTCGATATAAATTCTCTTGGGTGTCGCAAGAGGATCGTACATGCCGGCCGCGTACGCTTACTCGGAAGGATCACACGCCCCGTAGAATGTGTAAGTCGCGTATACGATCGATATCGATTCTCGGATCGGTTTTTCCGAGAAGGTCGTAGAAATGGCATTGCCCTTTGCCGCGTATCTACACAGACGCGGAGCCACGGGCTAAATCTCCTCGATCTGGGTGACGTACACTCGGACTTGACGCGCTTTCTAATCCCGCATTCCCGCTCTCCGAGACAGACTGGCGACCGTTCGTCGGATCGTCTACCGTGCGCTACTGCACGAGTCCTGGCCTATCGATCACGTATCGTTTTACAGGTACAATGACTCACGCCATCGATACAACGTTTCGTCCGATTCGATTTTAACAGCCTCACGGGCCACAAGCTTTCGATCGACGCAGTAACGCGATATTGTATAGAAACGTTTAAAAAATGAAAATGGGAGAACAATTATTTTGTTACGAGCGTAGTAGAATCTTTTATAACTTCGTTTATTGTCATTTTCTGATCGGACGGTAAAAGACTGTAGATTTGAACGCAGCAGAGAATGATCACATCGGGACAAAAAAAGAAATGACAGAAACGACAATATGCAAATGGATGAATCGTGATCGGTGGAATATCGATTCCAGTTTATTTTGCGTTGTTACGGGCCCCGGAACCGCTCGAATTGTTGCCCGATCGCGTAACAACAGTGATTTGCATTCCGCGCGTACGTGCACGGCGGTGGCGGGGGAGGAAAACACCGCTTTGTTTCGTGTCCCATATATGCGATCGGACGATAACGTTAGACGCAGCGTGCCACGTCCCTTGCACACACGCGTGTCATCGATATTCTTATGCCCTTTCTCCTCGTCCCTCCGCCTCCTCCCTCCCGTGGCTCCCCCCTTCGAGATCAACGTTTCCATACGATGATCGATAACAACTTCCTGACTTGGCGCATTTACATGAAAAAGTCTATGTACAACATACATATGTAATTCTTTACAACCTTGGCTCCTTTGTTTTTTTTCTTTCAACGATTAGACTGCAGATTTTTATGCAAAATAATACAATTCGAAAACGCGGTTTACAGAGAAATTTCTTTGATCGCGTAACGATTGGCATCTGATCTCACAGCGAATTTTTCTATAACTGCACCGAATTAAGTATGTCAATGACAATTTTTCATTTGCGGTTAGTCGGAAACGTGCAACGTACGTGGCGAACTTATTCGAACGCGTACTTTACGACTTAATTAAATAAAAATTGAGAAACATTGTCCGTTTTACTGCCTGTTTTATGGACGAACGGCCGTAACCCGTTGGGTACCGAGCGTACAACACCGTCCAAAAGTTTAGGATCGCGTCACACGTTAAAAATAAAAACTGATGTCGCAATATTTAATGTAAAAAATGATTTGATTCTCAATTGTGGAGTTGATACGGTAGTTTTATTTTGTATAAAAATCTGCAGCCGTTACGTATCAACGAACGTAACGTGGTTGATCGCTAAATCACCGTTTTTCTTATCGACTTTGACCGTTAATAATAGGCTCCGGTACTAATGAGCGCGATCTCGAACGGATAAAAGTGCGACCCGACCCGATTACGCCTCGCGTTTAGTGTTCTCTTCCGGGCTTTCTCGACGAAAGGCGGGCACCCGTTTTCTGCTTCGTTTAACCCGCTCCGAGCTATACAATTCCCTTTTTCTAATCGCCGATCTGTAATTATTTTTATTCGTGAATGCAACTCCGGTGTTTTTTTTTTCTCTTCCGGCTTGCAAGGTTTCATTAAGGGAGGATGGAGGTTGATTTTTATCCAGCGAACAAAAGCGCCGTTCAGCTATGATTCGATTTCGTTCACACCCACTCGCAGAAATAAAAGATGGCTAAGAAGCTGGTTAAGAGGGGCTCTCGATACTTGTCGGCTATTAAAGATACTCATCTCATTATACAAGACCCGCCAACACCTCCCACGCGATACCCTCTGTTCCCTTTTCTTCTTGCATCCTCTTAATTATAATTATATCGTATAAACCATGAGGTTCGCGTGCACCAAAGCAAGCCGAAGAGTCTCGGCATCTCCGATCTCCGGCGTCGTCGAATTCGTTACGATCCAGCGGACACGTCGACCGGTCGATAAATATTCGAGTTTAGGACAGATTCGCAGCGCGCGGTTGTGTCTCGCGCGCGAAAAGCAGATTCTTTCCGGGCGGCGCGGCTAAAGCCGAAAGGATAAGAGATCGCGGAGATCAGTTAGGGTTCCAGTTACATACCGGGCTGGAAATGAACTCGAGGGTTTTATAGAGAAGGACCTTCTGCCAAGCGTGGAGATCATCTC
Source organism: Ceratina calcarata (assembly GCF_001652005.2). NCBI lineage: Eukaryota > Metazoa > Arthropoda > Insecta > Hymenoptera > Apidae > Ceratina > Ceratina calcarata. The sequence continues at coordinate 649,582 of NW_017176894.1, read as the reverse complement.
GATTAAAAAGAGTCCCGCTATTTGCGAACCGTGATTCATCCGCCCACGGTTTTCTCTGACCGCGATAGTCATTCATTATTTTGACACTATTGTAGGAATAATGATAGCTCGGACCGGAAGTCGGTGTTAATTTGCGCGTGGGGTCCTCCGCGTGGGCATCCGTCCCAGAAAAAAATCTTGGGAACGAACGTCGAACCTGTTTTCGCACGTGCACGATGGCCTTGGCTTCGGTAAATGAAAATGCCGCACGGGTATCCGATTAAATCTCATAGCTGTAAGCCTTATTGGAAATTAGGTAAACGCGTAAGGTGACACGCGAAACCGTTACGAAGTAAAGGGTACCGCTTAGGAATAAAAGAAATTACAGTGTCTCGCGTGATTCACGCGACGTGTCTGCTCCCAACGAAACCCACCACCTATCAATAGCTTCTCATACACGCTTGAAGAGGGACTGTCATACCATCGAGGGCTATAAATAGAGTTCACGCGCGAGTCCAGGAGCCACTGGTCCAACTCCTCTCTCTTTCTTTCTCTCAAATCTTCCCCTTCCGTTTTAGCATTAGCGCATTTATAGCTCTCTCGGCGAAATCCTTTTCTGCTAATCACTAGACCGCAGGCGCAGAGTAAAACTTCATCCTTTAAAAACAATAATACGTAGCCCACTTGTGATCTTCTGATAAAATCCGCCGACTACTCATCGTTGATAAATTCTAAATAGAAATGTTGACTTCCTCTAGGGAAGATACGATTTAAGCTAGTAAAGAGTACCGATAAGTATTGATAATTTAAAAAAAGGTTTTACGATTGTTGGAGAAAAATCAGTTTTCCTGTTAAATCGATTGGTAACCGATAGCAGATAGCGGACGAGTAACATGAGGACAGTAGCCAGTCAAGGACGGAGTTTACGAAGATTGGCTGAATTAAACTCCATTAAGAGAAGAGTCGGTCTGTCCGGACGATAAATTAATGCACGCGCGACCGAACCACCGTTACTATGATAGAGAGCATTAATCGAACCGCACAGACCGGGAGCTTCGAATCGTTTTACGATTGACCCGAAATTTATTTCCACATTCTTAACCCCATATCGAACCAAGGGTCAACGTATTAATCCAATGTTATTAACCTCGTGCGACTCGTCTCCGATTAATTTTTACATCCCATGGAACTGCCGTCCCCACGGTTTGAATGAAGTTTAGTACCACTCGTAGAGTGTTTTATTTTTTTCGGACACATCTCGAGTCACGCGATCTGCGTGGTTGCGAAATTTTAATAGAGACCTTACCACGTTTAGAAAAGTGTAGCACGAAATGCGCCGTAAAGAACTGTGAGCGAGACGTTTGAAAAGAAACACGATCAGACGTATGGTAGAAAGTGGTTACAAAGCCACAGAATATGAATTTACAAGGCGTACCGTGGTCGGGAATGGTTCATTCATTTTAATTAAAATATCAAAACTGTATTTCCAGCCTGTCAATTTCGATTAACCGTTGTTAGATTTTATTTGGAATACCGGTAGCCGATTGTGCAAAATGTTTTCGCGAGAAACTGTTAGAAAGCGTTGACCGAATGAGACGTTAAACGAGGGGATTTACGCTTGCCGGGGTGTATAGAAAAGGGGTTCGCGAATAATGGCACCATTGACCGTGATAAACGGGTCCTTTGTGATCGGTAACACCTACCAATTATCCGCCGATAGATTTATACGTGCGCGCCGCGCTACAACTGTCGCCAGCGATGCGTAAAGTGGTAATAAACATGCGTGCAGAATCGAGAACATTATGATCGCACTTTGAAACGTCGTCGTGTCACGATAGCTAATGGAAGAACTAGCAGGGACATTGATTATTCGGGAAAGGCGAACGGTGCGTTGATCGACGACGAGCTCGTTTGTTAAAAACGTTTCCTTACATCGCTCAATTAATTCGGTTGCAGGTGCAAAAGAAAAAACGAATCGTGGCGAGGACTCATTGTCGCAACATCAAGAACGAATGCCCGGAGCTGACGTGCAAGGAGCCCGTTCTTCTCCAAGGCAGATGTTGCAAATCCTGCCCAGGTGATACAAGTGAGTGACCACAAGTTTTTTTTTTACACTAGTTGATAGAAGGTATGAGTATTAGAAATATGTACGTAAGTGCATGAAATTGCGCTGATCCGTATGTGGAGCAGTGTCATTGGACACGGCTCGCACCTGTCAGCCAGCGCGCAGAGCGTAGAGGAGAAAATATAGCGTCTCGTCGTTACTTAACGCTACGGTATCTCCAAGATAAGGGAATCGCCGTAATACGATCCCGAAACTTGTGTATCGATCACTGTCTCGAACAAACACGTGTGCTTTTGCCCGACATTCGTGTCAATGTCGATCTCGACTCGCTTTTAATAGAAATAAAATCGTCGGGCTATCTGGCAATTATAATCGAGAATCTTTAAACATCGTTATAATAAGTATCGTCGACGATCTCCTCTTGGCTGCTGATAGTGATCGTCGTGGACATGTAAATGAGAAGAAAGAAGTTAGCATGGCTCGTAAACGTAGAGACGAGATACCGAGAGAGCCTGCAAGCATTAATGAGAGTCAAGTGGCTTGCATAAATCATTTATCAATGATCACCGCCTCTTTTGTCCTCGTCTTTATCGGATTCCGACGACGGAGCTTCTCTTTCTCTTGCGCGTGTCGCTTCTTTCCTCGAGTGTCTCTCTATCGGCTCAATAATCGTATTTGCAATGCCATGTAATTACCGCTATCGACTTGGTACCTTTACTCTTATTATCGCCCCGATGCTCGAATGCTCTTATTAAGAGATTAGCGGATCAACGTGTGTTCTGCGCGCATGCATGCTCCTCCTCATCTTCCTTTTTCTTCAGAGAGAGAGAGAGAGAGAGAGAGAGAGAGATCGCACCGACAGCTTCTTTTTCTCTTCACGTTTTTTTCCATCGCAATCTACACTGTTGTCAGCGAGTTTGCATTTTTTTTGCTCTTTTTGGCGAAGTATCGCGAAGCACACGGCGCTCGAACCTATTCTTAGACGTGACGAAATGGAACAGTTCAACCCTTTCGCTTTTGCGCCGATCCGCGTCAAATCGACTCGCTCGATGTCCGTTATTTCGTTCGACGATTTTTCTCCGATGTGCAAGTTTCACTGGAACAGGCCGAATTCTTCCTATGTCGCTGTTAATCACGGATAGAATGCGGATGGAATAAGTGAAACCATCGGGGCACCGTTTCTGTTCTATTATAAATAACAAATGACGTCTTAACATGAACATAGTAAATCTTTTTGCATAATTATCGATTCGATGCGTTTATAAAAAAGTTGTAAGTGATAAAAGAAACGTATCTATCGTAAACGTGTAGTTGCGCATAAAAGTCTACAGGCTAATTCTAATTGCGAGAAGTAAAAGTACTTGGAGCGGATAGAGCGATCGAGAAATCGTTTGATAAATTATGTTAATATTTGTTTTCGACGCGCAAGGAGAGTCTTAGCAATAAACGATGTAGTTTCTCGGATAAATTATACTTTTGATTAGCAATCTATTACTATAATAGCAGGATATTACCATAAACGTCGCATTTAGCTGATTATGAGGTAATCGATATCGGACGTGTACCAAAGAAATCGGTGTCGCATATAAAGCGACTGAAGGATTTAAAAAATGTCAGCCGTTAAATGGGTACGTGTCGGGAATCCCGTGTTCCGTTCTCAATTGGAAAATTACGTATTGCTACCTTTCGCGAACCTTTTTTTAACGCGTGCTGACGAAGCAAGAAGTACGTACAGTCGTCGTCGGTTATTCGATATACGTACAATCGTTGAGATCTGGTTGATTAGTTTGTTATTGAAATAATCTGCGCTGTTTTTAAAGCTCATCGGAGTAAATATTTTTCTTGAATATTAACCACGCTTTTACTATTCCACGAGCGGGTGACAAATCGCCATGGACAAATAAATGGTTTAAATTAATGATTCATTGCGTAGCCGCGATTACGGCGTTTTAACGCGGTAGCGTGGATTCATAATTGCGACACGCGCATAATTGCGGTGGGACGGTGGAGAAGAAAAAAAAATAAAAAAAATAAACGGTGGTCGTCGCGTCGGGAAGCCTCGGCAAAGAAATCTCCGACTGGTCAGGAATGGAAATAGAAAGCGCGCGCGCGGACAATGACAGCCGACTAATAAATGCGTGCTCGCTAATTGATTCTAAGTAACCAATAAATTGCGCTGCCCACATTGTACGAGCGGTCACGGTATTGCTGATTCTTTCCATTTTCCTCTCGAGGTCCGTCGACGCGAAATTCACCGCGCTTTCCCTCGATCGAAAATGTTTATTGAACGTTCCTCGGAGCCGGTCGTAAATTAAAATGTGCAGTTTAATAACAAGTCAGACGGGAATGTCGTCGGCACGATAAATCGTCATTTTTAGACGCCGCGCATCTCGAAAGTTTCGCCGAAGTATCGATTCGATATCTGATACGGTATCAACCGGGAACAGACGAGGACGTTTCTTATTTACCTTTTTAAGTTGCAACGCTATTTTTGCTATCGTCAACGAGCGAAATCTCGGGGGAATTAACAATTAACAGTATATCGACGACTGAAGACAAGACGATATCGCTTGTTTACCTTAAACATACTTAACGCATTCGATTTAATTTTCTATCTGTACTTTTTTTCCAAAGGCTGCATTTAGTTGTGTTACGTATCGCGTGATTATCCCGTGGGAGACTGAGCCGAAGCGAGTGAAAAAAAGAGCAGAAAAGGGTCAATGATAAAGGAACTGCAGAGACGGTTGGCGAGGTAGAGAAAGAGGAGAAGCGGATGGTCGGGCAGAGAGTCGGAAAGAGGGAACGAGAGAGAGGACGGGCGCCACGGTTTAGCGCCATGGCGCCGGCTATATTACAGCATGGCGTCACTTCGATTAAGCCGCGCAATCTAAATGTAAATATTAGCATACGTAATGATCGGGCATAACGCGCATGAGAATAGACGGAGGAGAGACCGGGATCTCTCGGTGGGAGAATCGGGAAGGACAACGGGGAGGAGTTGGTCTTCTCTCGCTAAACTAGACTGTGCGCTACTGGATCCCCTCGCGTGTTACTCCTTATCGCTTCTTCTTCCTCTCTTTCTTCTCGCTTCTGACTACTGCCTACAGTTCAATACCGCCGATTGCGTTCGGCCAACCGCGGATAAATAAATAAATCATGGCGATCGTCGTAGGATTTACGGCGCACCGAAAATTGCACAGAGGCTGCAGTTCCCGGGACAGTGTCGATATTTCTATGAGGCGAGAGTAACTGGGGATCGAAACTCGTTTCGCGATTATCCCGGTGCGGCGAGGGCTCCGTCGGGTTTGGCGTCTCTCGGCAACATCCGGGACACGTTGTTGTCGGAGCCGATGAGAATCGATGTGACAGTCCAATCGACGGGCTCACGGGTCACGGTTTCTTTTCGCGGGACGCGAGTACATAAAAGGGAGAGACGACGACGGAGACGGGGAGACGCGTATTGGTAATCGCGAGGCGGCTTCACCTTCCATCAGCAGGGGGCAACGAGCCCGCCAGACGACCACGACCACGATGACAGTGTTCACCGAGGAACGAACACGCGAATACCAATTTTTACGTGTCGCAACCTCGCGTCGATACAAACTTGATGCATCGCTGATTGCATTAATGTCTGCCGCATTTTTTCAAAGTGTTCGTTCCAACGAGACTGCGGCTCGATAAAATATAAAATATGACTCCGAAACAAATCGTTCGTATCGGCTGAAAAATCCGTGTTACATAGAAATAGCGGAATATAATACTCTGTACATTTTTATGCGCTATTTAATACGGTTTTACGTACATATTTCTTGCTAGTTTCATCGAATCGCGGCTACCGAGAAGTTGCAAAGGAGGAGGCGTGGTAGATTAGTATTTTCGAGAATGTGAAAGGCACGGTCAGGTTCGGTGATTTTGGCATGTTTTCACGAGTACGCTTTAATCCTGAATAACGACCGACCTTCGGGTGAAACGTACCGCGTAATGTGTCGATCCTCGCGTGAATGCCATTAAATTGGCCGCAACGCTCTTTCTATAATAGTCACGTTCGCCCGCTGTAAACTCAGGAATCTACGAACCCTCCGGTTTCAACATAAAAAGAACCCCGTTTTTTTTTTATAACACGGTTGTTTACGATTGTAAGATAATTTTTCGAAAGTGAGATTTCGCTTAGATACTCGCTCCATGAAACTGGATGCCCCGTAGCGTTTTCAATCTATTCATGATAATATGCATTAAAGGATTAATCATTGTCGTTGACAACTGTGTATGTTACTCTACTAAAAATCAGGAATGTTTTTCCGCTCTTTTTTTAGCTCGTTTTGTATCGCAATTTTATCACTAGCTACGCGAGTATTGAGATTGACGCAATTCATCGGAACACGCAGCTTTTTTGGCATCTCATCCGGGCTCGTAACGCGCCAAAGATAAAGAAACGAGGCGCCGCGCGCCGGTGGACCACATGGCTTTCTCTCGGTACAGTCACCGACGGATACTACTAAATAGTGGCAGTACCCGTATAGTCGTTAAAACAGTGAATAGAACCCAGTGGGGTTCAAAACACAGTCGCTGATCGCTCTTTTCGTAGTTAGAAGGAAATTGCATAAGACCTTTCTTGTATCCAGCATCTGTTCAGCGCTGACGACTGTTTTGCTTTGTTTCTTGTTTCGGTGGCAATATATTCTAAAGGGCGTCGAAAATTGCCAACTTGCAACATAAAACTGCTACTCTTTAGGAATTCCTCCTCGGTGGTACAGTTTACGAAATCCATGATCATCGGCCTCTGTATTTGAATTAGCATTTCCGAAACTGGAATTGAAATTTGTATCGGGACCACAGTCCTACATAATTGATGTTGGCGAAAGAATCCGTGGTTGCAAAACCGCGAGAAAAAGGTTGTATAAATGGCGAGAGCGAGTTGTAACGTCCCGCGGAGGGAATATCCGTAAATCGAGGGGTTAAGGAGTGTGGAGAAACGACGGGATGGAAGAATGAAACGAGAAGTACCGCGTGGCTGTCACTGGCTCGCGCTGTACGTATACCAATTAACGTATCCGCGCGGCCGGACCGGCGCGCCATAAAAGCAACATTCAAAGTAGCGGTGGTTGGCGCCAGCCGCCTCTTTTCCTACCCCACGGTCATTCTTTATGGTCTGTACACACATCGCGGCTGAATGAGGATTCTCCTTCTAGCTCCGACTGATTTTCGCTCTCCTTCTCCCTCGCCGTTCTTCTTTTCCTTCTCTCCGCATCTCCGTTGCGGTTATTTTTATTTTACGTCCGAGACGGGCCACTCCGGCGCGCCGCCTTATAATCGATACGCCACCATGCAAGATCTTTCGACCTCGTGATCGAGCTTGGCTCCGCAAAATTTGCAATCAAATTATCTGCGTACGCGTCGTAAAAATAAAATTTAACTCGGATACTTGAAGCATCGACGATAAATTGCTGGTCACGTGAAATTGATCTTCTAAGAGCAAGCCTTGAAGAAGCCTCTGACAATGTGGATTCGAATCGTGTTCCAGGTCTAGACGTGGTGCACGATGTGCCGGCGCAGTTGACCTCCGAGGAAGAAGAGCGAAGCCTAAAACGTAATTGTCAATGGTTCTCCACTAATATAAACGCTACTCCCTTTCGTTCTCAATTAATCTGTATTTCTATTACAGATTTCGGTACGCTTTTGACAGGCAGAACGTCTCAATCGTTGCGTCGCGACGAACCCTCCCCGACTACGATGTACAACAGCGCTTACAACTATCTCGCGACCGGTCGTTTCACTTTCCATCGTAAGAATCTGTATTACTCTTTCTATTTATCGACGTCCACACCTCGCCCGAAGAGCATACAATTCGTCGACGAATCTGGAAGCATCTTGGAAGAGCAGACCATAGATCCCGTGGGCGGTGTCTACCAAAATGCGACGGGTAAACTCTGCGGAGTATGGAGAAGAGTGCCACGAGATTACCGGAAACTGCTTCGGGAAGAGCGGCTTCACGTATCCTTCGTATGGGAACCGTCGTCTACTTTGACCGGACAGTTGTCTCGCTATCGCGCCTTGTCCACGGAACAGTACACTGCCTTGCTCGAACCAACAATGGGAGTGGATCGTTCTCTGATGTCGGGTGCTGGCGCCACGGCTATAGTCTCGGCCTCGTCCGCGTCTGCACCGTCCATCCACGTGTCTCTGGTATTCAACGGTGTCTTTTTACCCAACGACGTGTCCGAAGTTTCCCTGGTGGTCCAGTTAGAACATATGGAGAAGGATTACGTCGTTCTCCGAGAAGAAATTGTGGTGAAGAAACCGTCAAACGAGTTGAATTTTGGAGAAGTCAGAAGTGCTCTCTCTGGTGCGGATCTCAGGTTGCTGACTAGGGGCAAGCTTTCCATCAGCATAATGTCTAGAAAAGACCCTCAGGCACTTCGACTGGCCGGTATAGTGGGACCGCGTGCCAACTGTGAGATGTATCAAACCCTGCTGCTCTCAGAAACGCCTTCGGCAGCTTCGGGATTAGCCTGGGCGTTTCTGGATCGTGCCGGATCACTGCGTTACGGAGTTCAGCTGATCGGATTGGAACAAGAAAGTCCGCTGGTGACCCTAGTTGATGAAGGCGGGAAGCGTCGCACAGAACTCGAGGACTTGACACCTTCCCTCGTCGACGGTCTGGCCAACGGATCTCTAGAACGACCCGGACCTCGTCTGCTCGAGCCTCTGTTCGACGGGGAGCTCTCGGTGGCAGCGGCTTCTCACGTAGGGTCCATGTTACGCGGCCGATTGACGCAGAGGCCTGTGGCCGACGCGAGGGACACGACTGCACCCGTTTTACTCAGAAGATTATCTCAGGAACCCGTCCATCCCGGTCCGGTCGGTCTAGCATGGACCGCAGTAGACCTGGACTGCTCCCTTCACTACGAACTCGAAATCGCTGGTTTCCCTCCAACGTCTTCCAACAATCACGAACCGCGCACGTTCAAGCTCTATCTGGAGACCATGCCATTGTTGGCTCAAGGAGCGCCCGTTGCCAGAAGATTACTCGAAGAGTTTACCGGCTACGTGTTGGAGGGTTCTGTGACCGGGCTCACACCAGTGGAGTTGTATAGGATCGAGTCCGGTATCGGCTTCCTGGAAGTGACCGACAAGCAGACCGAGAAGATTCTCAAGGCTCCGTTCAAGGCCAGAGCGCCGCTCAGCTGTCTTCCTCACTACGCGGACAATGACGTCAATCTGCAACCGCCTATATCGGATATCGAGACCGGTGCCTGCTTCCACGAGACCAGATTCTACGACGAAGGGACCCAGTGGACCTCCAGCACGGATCCTTGTTCCATGTGCCATTGCTATCGCGGACTGGCCCAATGCGACCCAGTACCCTGCCCAGCTCTCACCTGTCCACAGGGCAAACAGCTCAAGCCTGCGCCAGGTCACTGTTGCCCTATCTGCTCGAGTAAGTGACCCGCACGATTCTCATTAAAACATTTAAAAACGCCTATAATCGTCACATATTCGCATGACAAGTTTAATCTCGATAATGTCCAACGGATCGCGACACGAGGAATCATATTAGACTTTACTCGCGCGACGCATGAAAGTAATCGCATATAATTAGTTACGCCTATTCCGTCTAAATTACACGCGACTACTTATCGATCAAGCTGTTTCGCAGCTGATTCGATTCGAGCTGTCGTTGTCCGATTTTTCTCATTTACCGGGAAACGTTTGACGATCGATCATACGCTGAAGTCTCGGTTGTCAACCGAGCTGGTTTCCAATCGTTTACGTATCGGAAACCAAGGATAGCGATAAATTTCATAATTTGCTGATATTAGAAATTCATAAGGCGCAGAGAAAATTATGAAATTTCATTTTGTAATACTATAAGATCAAAGTACTGTTGCTTATGGAATTTCCTTGGAATTGGTTGGATCAGGTCCAGGGATCAATATGAACGCGACAGGGAAGAACGTGAGCTCTGTCACGCGGGGCTGCACCCTCGCTGGCCAGTTTCATCTACCGGGAGCATCGTGGCACCCCTATCTGCCACCGGTGGGATTCGATACCTGCGCCGTCTGCACGTGTGACGTAAGTTTGCAAATGTCACTGCCTTATTCTTTAGCAAGTCGATTCACAGTCGCTAATAAAAAATCGTTACGCGTATGTACAAACGGCGTAGATAAATTTTTATAAACGCGTTTGGAATTTATCGTCTCGATCGCTTAGCATATTTATTCTTTGTTTATCTGTACGTTCACTCGCCGCGTTTCGTAACCATCTCAGCATCGGCGCCGATCCTGCGAGACATATTATAACGACGGGGTCATAAAAGGCGCGAACGAAAAATTCCATCAGGGCACGGAGAATGCAGTTACTGCTCTCCGGCGTTGCGTCGAGTCATGGAAAGAAAGAGCAAGCGGCGATCGGCGACAGACCTTTCTACATAAATAGATATTAGCGAATTGCTCGAAGTCATGCCCTCGGACACGTTGCATCGACCGAGTCATGTTCGTTACTCGGAGATAAGACGCGCGTTTTGATCCGCGGCTTGTCACTCGAATCGCGCTCGATCGAACCGGCTCCGTGCGTATTACGCCGAACCACAACGAAACGAACAAGGAATCGACGCGTACCGAGTGTCCCGATTTAAACGAGATACCGATTGCTCAATTATTCCCGGCAAATTTCCATTGGCTCGTTTGAGAACTTTGTACGCGTGTATCTTTATTCCTACGCTTCCTGTCGATTCATCATTCGGAAACGTTAAAGAGATTAATAAAGCCGGACGGGGAAAAAAGGAGCGGCCTTAGCGCGAACGCGTCGACCGAGGATGCATCCCATTTATCTTACAGGCCATGACGTTGGAGGTAAAGTGTCCGCGGGTGCAGTGCCCGCCGTTGGACTGCGACGAGAAGACCGCGTTCAGACCCAGCAAGAAGGCATGCTGCAGGCAGTGCCCGGCGACGACGCCGAGCACCTTGAACGCGGCCGACGCGACGCGTCTACCGCGGGACCAGGCGGCGCCAGAAGGCACCAGGCGTACAGCAGAGGAGATACTAGCTGCCGGCGGGTGCAAGTATCCCTTCGGTGGTCCTTACGAAAACGGGATGGAATGGCATCCGCGGGTTCACTCCCACGGAGAGATGAAATGCGTCAAATGCAGGTGCAAGGTGAGAATCTCCTTTTGTAACTTGCAATTTAAATGAGAAACTGGTCCGATGTATAAATAAATCATAATGAAATAGTTAATTATTATTTGATCGATCGTTTTCGTGTTCTCCCGATTTTTGTAAAGTGTCTTGGCGTAACTAATTGTATGCAGCTATTAGAAATCAACGACTCGTATCTCGTAGGCGTCATACGGTGATTGATTTCTATGTAAATTAATTAATTAATTATTAGAATAAATCGAGACTGCTCTGCTACGTATCAGATTTCTTTTATAGTCGAAACGAAAATTTCTGTCCGAAGGAATGTGAGAAATCCCTTCGGTCGAGTTTATCTAAAATCTCGAAGCATTTCGGAGACTGTAAATGTGTAATTCGAGAGTTTAAAATTCGAATCACGCGTCCAAGGAAGCGCCTCGAGGCCATCGGCTGTCGGCTGGCAAGGGGAACGCCGCTAAAGCCGATCGGAGATTCTTCGTGGTCGGTCCACCGACGTTTTTTCTTTGTTCCGCGCGCGATAACTGCGACGGAGATGAGATCGCGTCGCGTCGCACCGTCGCGCCTGGAAACGCTTTTGCGGCCACCGATCGGTATCGCTTCGTACGATTTCTATACGAATTTCGGAAAATCTTAGCTCGTCGTCCCGGAGAGGAAGTCGGTCGTTTCGGTTTACGGTCGTCGAGCGATTAAATCGATACGTGTACGCGTGAAATAATAATCCAGCACGGGCGCAGTAAAATATTCGTATGGCAACAATAAATTATTCCCTTTTTTTTGACTCTCGGGGAACTAGTAACGCGAGATCGTCACGGTACTTTATTCGACAAGTGCGACAATTTCCGGTTTACACGATCGCTCTTAACCCCTCATCAGCCGCATTCCGCTCGTGCCTCGAGTTACTTCCCGACACTATCCCCGACCATCTGTACCTATCTACTACCTTATCCTTACTAGACGGGTAGGATAATCTTAAAATAACTTGCACAACAGTGGCGGAATGTTATCGACGAATTTTGAACAGATTCTAGAAAATAGTATTTGGAGCGACGGATATAAAAGTCGCGGTTCATTATGCGAAGGTCGCTGAAAAAACTTGACTTGAATTCGGTACGCGCGCGTATTCCACTCGTTAGAAGGCTCGGTAGCCTCGTTGCGATATCCAGACACGGCCACGACCAGAAACATTTAAGGAGAAAACCTTTAACTGGTCTCGGTTCGACTGGGCCGACCATTAAAAGGGTCCATCCATTACGATGAAAATGGAACGCGGTCGAACCAACGAGAAAAAGTATTTCGCGAGCTTCTCTCGGAAAAATCAATTGCTATTTGTTAAATAATCAAACGAACGGACAAGTAGTTTCGCATGACGATTCTGTATTCTCTTGTATATGAATCGTGGTGATCTTTTTTGTTCACAGAACGGCGAGGTGAGATGCGATAGAAAGCGGTGTACACGGGCACTGTGCAACCAGATGAGACGCGGCGAGTACGTGGGCGACGGGGACGACTGCTGCACGGTACAGTGTCGCCGGGCCAGGCGTCATCATCGTAACAACCATCATCCAGCTCGGCATTCCGTGACGCCGCGCGAGCTAAGCTGAGTAACCCCCCAGTTGTCGCTGCGAAGCCTCCTTCGAACAGTATCGCCCTAGTCCAAGGAAACCGGGCCTCGTTTCTCTCTGCAGTCAGCGAATTCAGCCGTGTTGTTATTATTCTCGCTGGATTTTCCTCGAGGCGATTCGAAAAGGAAGACGTGAGGCAAGTGACGGGGAGAGCATCGGATAAGGGTTGGAGTCTCTAGATGTCTATTACAAATATACAATTGTGTTAGTTGAGAAAAGATCGGCGGAAGATGGTAATCAATGAAACGAAGAGATTCGTCGCAGGAAGCTGTAATAATAAGAGAGCGTAACGATAAACGAAGAAGGAACATGGATCGTTCTCGTCAGACGATATTCTTATTATTCCCGTCGCTTGCACGGTTATTCGCTGCAGAGTCCCTCGGGGCACCCACAACCAGACGTTTATTAATCAATTGGCTCTCGTTAACGGATCAACGGACCGGAAGCCAACCGCTCTCTATCATCGAGTGACCTCTCGCATGCACGCATATGCACGCATGCATATTTGTACATACGCGCGCGACCGAATGAGAAACTGAAAGTACTGTTTGATCAAAGTTTACTTCAAACACTTTGGAGACACCAAATTTCGACCTACCGTTCAAATGCTCCGGTTGTTCGAAACACAGTACGATGGCTGTGCTCGCAGAGATGGCGAAACAAGAGACGAGGTGAAAAAACGGGCGAGAAGGCACAGGGCGAAAGGTACGAACCTGGGGAAAATTTAGAGTCGTGGTGGTGTGAATGCAGAGCCCTACTATAGCCACCAACCTCACCGAGTTACCCAGCAACCAAAGAAGACTGAAGAACCTCCGATGGTGGCATCAGTTGTCATTAGAGCGCGAGAACGTGCCGAACGTTACAAACACTGTATTAAATTCAACTTGACGTTGCTTAGAATCACCCTCACCGTCATTCTTCTCATCGATATTCACTTTATCGATCATCACTTTACTTTTCGTCATCGTTCATTCTCATTTATCGTGTTCATTCTCATCGTAAGCTTCATTATTACTTATATATAATACTTCATGATATTTCTATTACAATTTTCAATAGTATAATTACTACAGCTACTGTTTATCGCTATGTCGACATGTATATCCATTAATCCCGATTGTTATTGTTAATATCGACCTGTAATCTCATCGTGATTCGGCTTCTTCTTTTTTTAACTTTTAAGCCTATTTATTCTTAGGTTGTTTTAAGTTATTCAATGGCGATCTCTGATCGTAATCAAATTTTGCAATTGTACTTTCGCAAAAGGTCGAATTTCTGCAAGTGTATCCAATCTGTACATTGATTCGGGTTAGGGCCGGGAGTCGGGATCGCCTTTATTGCACCACGTTACCGTGTTAGGATGAGTGTGGAGGAATGCATCAGTTTTTTATGCGTATGTCAGTAGAATAAAAGATAAAAGTTTCGATCAGAGAATGAAACAGAGTAGCCTGACAGTTTACAAAGACCCAGTCTCTTCTTCTCTACATCATCGTCCGCGAATACGAGCGACGAAGGAAAACTATAAAAAAAAAGAAACGCAGTGCGGTTGAACTCGGACGAGTTCGGACACTACCTAGTCACTGATTCGTCGTTCAGTGCATTCCTTTACGATCTAGTCTAAACGTCCGTTTGGACAAGAGCTTGCAGAAATCATGCGATGCGATCCGATCGCCGATGAAAGATGAGAAGAAAACAGGGGGTAGCAGCTTTTTACACGACAGCTGGCAGGCCTACTTGGTTTCGACACTTTTTGATACCTTCGGAACTCTTTTCGGTAGCGTGCGTGCATTGCCGAAAGAACGAGGCTACAAACTGTGCGTGCGTGTGTATATGTATGTGTATGTCAAACTCGTGTGTTTTACATAGTGAGCAGGTGAGAGGAACGAACAGTGTGCGATGAACGAAGCTAACGAGTGCCTGTTTTTTCCCACCTCGATGAAACTCGAAGGTAAATGTGCATTCTTTGATCATTCGTCGAATATCGTTCGACATCGTGCCTTGATAATCGTGAGATTACAGATTCTCTAACGATAGTCGAACAAATATTTGGTAGAGGCCTTAATCGAACGACGTTGATATTTTTTTGTACATATCTAGGCGCTTGTAATACATAACGAGAATCACGACTATCATTAACGAGTTATCAGTTATTATTAATAGTATTTATATACAAGTAATTGTATAACCTCTTGTCGTATCGTCGAACTCGTAGACGGTTCGTCGATGCTTATCAATATTAATAATTATTTTATTTTATTATTACTATTATTATTATAATATTGTTATTATACATACAAATATTATCTTGACGGTTATTTAAAGTCATCCCCCGTTCTTTGTTTACGTGTCTATTTAAGTAGGAAGAAGGAAAACGTTTTTAATGCCAACAGACAGCAATGTATCGTCCTGAGAATGCATTAAGCTTGCCTTACTCTTCTTTTTCTTATTTTACTAATCGATCGAATTGTCGTTGCCGATTTCTTTGGAAAAGTATATACGCTGTTCGATAGTGCCAAAACTGGCGCGAAGAAATATCGCAATAATCGGTCGACTGATTGTGCCTTTGTCGTTACAATTTTTTAAAGCTTTGCAACGACGTCGATTTATAAACGATTTACCACGTGAAAACCTCGATTTCTATAGTGCCTTAAGAAAATTGTCAAGAGCAGCAGGGAGTTGGTAGAAAAATTGTGCTTGAGTGTAAAATATCGTAGACTAACAACAAGTATTTGGAAATCGCACGATCGATTGAAATTGTTGATTTCAAGTACATGTTAATTGATGTTCGTAGATTTGGCTGAGATTCTGTGTTGTGCCAACGTGATCGTAAATCGAATCGTGCGCGTAATTTGTTCAGTAACGAATCATGGATAAAGGAAACGAAAGTGAAAGACTGGGAGAATGAGGAGCGTGTAATTAATTGTTGACATTGCTAATCGATGCAATAAAACGTCCAACTGAATATAAGCAAACTGACTACATTAGAAGTAATTGTATGCCAATTTCAGTATTTCCATTAATAAACAAATACGCTTGATCGAGTCTCGTTTGCGTGTCCGGTGTGTTGACTTTTGAAGCACCCGACATTGTCGATTTCATATTTGTTTCTTAATAAAACACCCGTTGCATCGCAACCAGTAAAACATCGGTGGAGGTCATAGGAATTACAAGAATATGTAATATGTTTATCTGTAAGATGTAGGATACTGACAATTGTATTAAATATAATCACTCCAAACAGCTCGGTAATTTATTGATAAACGCGATGCGATTACAAATTTCATACAATTCTTGTTTTCTTAACTGCAACATTTGTACAACAGCTTGACGAACGTTTGATTTAAAGCATGTTTCTGGCTTATTCATTACAGCCTTGAAATTGTTGCATGCTTTAAACCCTCGTCGAAAGCATGTAGAAACAAATCAACCTTCTCCGGAGTAGCATTGATTCCTAGCAATCCAACTCGAAAAATCTTACCCATTGTAGGTCCTAAGCCTCGAGCAATTTCGACCTGGTACCTATAGAAAAGCGATTGTAGCGCAATAATTACAATTATGAATTGCATTTACTCACTTGTCCATGGCTCGTTGCGAAATGATCTTATCATCGATGCCAGGCGGCACCTCTACGGAGACCACCGTCGACAGTTGATACTGTGGAAGTTTCACGTAGAGCCGAAGGCCCCGTAATTCAAGACCCTTCCTTAATCTGGCAGCTGAGACTGCATTTCTGGCCCAGCATTCTTGAAGTCCTTTTTCTGCCAATTCCGCCAGCGCCTCGCGAAGACCGTAAATGAGCGTTGCGCTCATAGTATGATGGTAAACGCGGTCATTGTTACCGAAACATTTCCAATACACGCCGAGAATATTTAAATCCCAGTAAAAGGAGATAGGCTTCGTCTTTCGGCGAAACAGTTTCTGCCTGTTGCAAAATAAAAAGACATGTCCACAAAGGAAAGATCGTAATGACCAGAAATTAATAGTAATAATATGGAATCGATAGAGGAAAAAAGTTTCGTAGATAATATGGTGTAAGTGGGTAAAAGTAGGTCTTCTCTTAATAGACGGGTACTCCGTGACGAACAATGCCGGCGAGTCAATTTGAAAGCCATAAGAGAGTGTCATCGAATAAAAATTCCTCGGCCGTCCACGGTTATGAATCACGTAGCGACCGAATGGGCCGGCGAGTCATAGATGACCTTACGCATTTGATTGATATTCCGAGTGGAGCACCGCGAGAGTCCCGATTCTCAGGCGCAAGGCTTGCGGTCAGGACAAGAAAACCGCGATGCGTTTACGTACTCTGCCCGTGAGTTGAACGAGACAGGAGCGAGACCTGGACAGGCACCAAGACCCTTTTGACTCGCCGCGTAAGCCACGTCTACGTCCCAAGAATCCATAAAGAACGGCTCGCCGCCAAGCGAAGCAACCGTGTCAACGATAAGAAGAGCATTATATCTGCAAGAATTTATTATTATCCGTCAACTCGGAATTCTTATCCCATCGAACCTTTTAATTATACCTGCGAACTAATGTACCGTAACCTTCCAATGGTTGTTTAACTCCAGTGGAAGTTTCCGCGTGAACCATGAAAACTACATCTGGCCTATGCTTCTCCAAGGCAGTTTTCAGTTGTTCTAAAGTGATGCCCACGTTATGTTCTGTTTCAAGCAGTCTCACCTACGTTTTGAAAAGATTCGTAGACAATTCGCATCGAACTTCAACTTGAACGAAAATGGACCTACGTTCGCACCGAGTCGGTTGGCCATGTCAGCCGCTCGTTCACCCCAAAGTCCACATTTGACGATCAGTATAGTGTCACCGGGTTCCAGTAGATTTACTAAACAAGCCTCCATGCCACCATGACCCGACGCGCTTATCGCCAAAGTAAGTCTGTTCTTAGTTTGAAACACATATTGAAGTCCAGCTTTGATTTCGTCCATTAACTATAAGTCGACGATTGCTTTTAAAAAAACCTGCCGGTTTCCACGTTCTAATGCTTCCCAACAACGAAAACGTAAAACCGAATACCTGACAAAATTCTGGATGCAGATGATTGATAACTTGATTCTGCAAGGACCGAAGAACTCGCTCGGAACAATTCGTCGGTCCAGGACTCATTAAAGTTTTTACCGGTATTTGGAGTTTAGATCTCAGTACCTCCGGTGGCTGCTTGTACACAGCCAATTGGTCCCATTCGCGATACATTTCCATTTTAAAGACGAGTAATGAAGAATAAATCGCTCTACGTTATTTGATAATTCTGTAGCATCCTCTTTCTTTATCCGTGATTCGATTTTATTTTCGGTTTCACTTTGATATCAACTGCCGACTATATTACTCTGTTTGGGCTGGTACTGTACGGCATACTGAAGTCTGTTGAATAATCTGTTGGTTTTATAATACGTCGCGTCTCGCCGTCGTGATAAGTAATGACGATTGTAAGAAATTTCCATTGCCTACGACGCGCATCTAAGATGCTCATATCTAATAAGATAAGCATAGTATTTTTATAGTAATATTAAAAACATTAGTTAATAGTTGTAAAATAACTTGCCAAGGGAAAGAGGTAAAAACATGATGGAATCCATGAGATACTTGCTATTGAATCAGTTTGATATACGAAGAAACACCTTTATTAGGATGTGGAAATAACATGATACGGTGTTTAATTTTGATAACCCTTGTAGTCGCAGTTTATGTAAATAAGAATATTGCAAATCATACTTACAGATTAACCTATTAATATTCTTAAATGCATTATGAAGTAAAAGTACAGAGGGAAAGTGGGATTAAAGATAAGGTGCTTTATTCTTAAATAGACAACGGAACGAGAAAGATTCATTCATATGTACGTAATGATAGTGCTTCCACCTGTTTGATGCTTATATACTCTCGCTTGTACAGTTATCATACTAATCTAAAAAGTCATTGTTACGGTACACTTTGCTATTTGATAAACTGACAGAGCACTGTCCATGTTCTATTTATACAAAACCTGTTACAATTGCAAATATTTATTCACAGCCTTATTGAAATGTTTTATTTAGTATCTCGTCGACAAATGAAAAAAGATAAGAGGGTATCCTTGAATAAATATAAAGCGATTGGAATTATCTATTATTCAATCAACTATGCGTGTTGGTCCCAAGACGAATCGTGCGGGATTTCTTGAAATTAATGTTGCAATAGTTTTAGTGTAAAAAGTGGGGCAAGTTAAAGGGCTGACTCAGGCTCCGCCGAGTGATAAAACGTGCTAATGGAAAAAATGAATGCGTGTCTAAATGCTTTTTGTTCCCGCGGTGGACCTGCTATTAGCTTTCTAAATACGATGAGTCGCTATCAGATCCGCCTCGGGTTACGTTTATCAACTCTTTTCATGTCCACCTAGCAGGCGCGTTCATCAAGGCCTCTGCCTCGCACGTGTTTCCAAGCTTCCAAGCGTGTGACTATGAAAACCGTAAAAACCAAAAGTGCATTACAGTAATCGTTTCGTATATAAAAATAATAACAATAAGGTAAAAAAGGAAACTGAGGGTGTCAGGCATGGAAACAAGCTAGGAAACCAAGTGAAGAAAGAAATTTTTAGTTGAAATATTTTTAATTACAATTCTACAGTAAATAATTCTGCGTTTATACGTAAAAAGAATCGATTTAGTCTAGGGTTTTACATAGTAAGAACAAATTCCTTCGTGCGCATTCGAGCCTCATAACGGAATGCTGGCACGGAATTCCTTTCGCTGGAATACAAAGGAACTACGCGTACATTACCGTATCGAGAAAGGGATTTTAAAACCCGAAGTTTTATGCCGATTAGACAAATCAACAAACATGCAAATCCGACAAGGGTCAAGTTCGGTTGCTCGACATCTTCCCCTTCCTGTTCCTCCACCCATCAAGTTCCCTTTTCGTTCTTTCTCAAGCGACTCAGTACTCTTTTCATCTTCCTTTTGTGTTCTCCCCTCGTGAGATCCCGGCGTTTAACTAGCTCTCTCAGCAGTAAACGAGTAAATGCCTTTCCATAAACGTGAAATTGATCGAAACGACCGCAAAGTCGAAAGAAATCAAATTTTCGCCTCTACATAAAAAATCTTCGAAGTAAAGCCTGAAATAAAAAGCGTAAAATTCGACCGATGGCCAACCGTACTCAAGGAGTATATACATATACGCGCAATCATAAATCGAGCGCTTGTGTTTGCGATGGGTTCGGGTCTGGTGGTAACCGGACCACGACATTCATACAGGAACGAGAGATCGTGCGTGACTGGTCGGTCAGTCGGTTTACAAGCGAAGCGAAGAGGAGAAGAGAAGAGGAACGCGCGGTCGTGTGCGTGCTCCCCAACCTGCTGGTACATATGTGTCGCGGAGTTTAGCGTGGTGTTGAACGGGCGTGCACGTGCGCTACCGCAGCTACGTTTTCCCTGTCTGTGTGCGCCACGCTCCCGACCCGACTCCCGAGAGCCAGGAGACAACGAAACAATGGAACGACGGTCCGGGTCTGAGTCTGAGTAGCGAGGCGAGCGGGTGGATTTCTCGTACTTGGACTTGCTCGTTCGTTCGCGTTATTACTATTACATCGACGAAACCGTAAGCGAATGGACGGATGGACGGACGAGGATTTCTGAAGACGGTTTTCACTGTTTTCAGGCTCCCGGCTTCGAGAAACCGCTTGCTCTCGACTGCCCCCTGGCGTACTTGTTTCTCAGTAGAGGCCGGGTCGCGGCCAAGGAGGAACGCTTTGTGTGTCGAACTCGAAAGAAAGATTCGTTAACGACACACGCATCGAGTGCTTATTCTCGTGCTTTCCTACAGGATGTACGAACCACGGGAGAATTGATCAAGGCGCATGACGTTCGACGAAGTGTTTGTATTTTTAAACCGCGCGTGAGAATCGTCGATCGATAGTGGATCACAGTAGTCAAGGAAACGCACGAATCGTCCCGGCGACCAGAGTCCAGTGTGTTTTGGTTAAGTGTTTATGACCGGGGTGAATGATTTTCGTGCGAAATCGGTATCGTTCGTCGATCCTCGGCCCGTCGAAGAGGAATCGTACAGGCGACTCGCGGGATTCTCGTAATCGTCGACTGGTTGTCACACCGGTGGTCATTGCCTCTCGATGGATCGGGAACACGCGTAAATAAGTGAATCGAATAAGTGTTTCGAGTTGTGGTGATCGAAGAAATCGGACGCGGGCTACATAGTGTCGTCTCGCTCTTTTCATCTCCTCGCATTCCCTGCGAGCAACCCGTGTCCCTATCTTCGTTTCGCGATCCTCTCTCTCGGCTCGTCTCTCCTCGTTGCTCCTTTCCCTGCTCCATTCCTCGGTCGACCGGTCTCCGAAGGGGGCGTGCTTGGCCACATTCAACAATGAGCGAACGCAAAACTATCTAAGCACGAGGCGCGAACGAATGGTTCCCCGTGTTTTCTGGCTGTGTGTGGGCTCGATCCGCGTGCGTGAAACGATCGCCTCCACATATTTTCCCCTATTTCGGATGGATTCGCAACAGCCGATGATTTAACGAGACCAGGATCGTCCTTTGAGGGATCGCACCGCTTCTCCGCGAGGTAAGCGCAAAGCCTACATACCTACGTCGTTACTACATACGTACTTGTTCTTTTATCTCGCGTGAACCCCGTCTTCCTTTTTTAATACGATATCGTCGGGTCTTGAGCACACTCGAACGTTTCAATTGACTTTATAAAAGCCAACTGATTTGAGAATAATGAGACTCGTAAAACGCGTCCTGCATGTTTTCGTGTTAATCCTATCAACGTTAAACTGTCAAATTATCCGTCTACAAAGTCCTTTTCGTACGAACTTGCTAGGATTTCTCTCCTCACGTACAGCAAGACTTTTCTTTCTCTTTGTGCGGCGGGATACGTACTTGGATACATAGCTAGATTCATAATCTTCGAGCCTATAGGTATCGCGTTCCCATTTCGAAATACCATTACTCCGTGTGATAGATCGTGAGAAACGTTACAGGCAATGGAACGAGCGCGTAGTTATCGGTCTCGGTAATATTGACAGGCTAGAGAAATGAACCACCCCGCATTACCACTTTTTCTCCTCTCTCATTCTCCTCCGGATAATCCGAGTATCTAATTAGCCGAATAATCGAGTTCCGACACGTGTCCGAAGGTGTATGGGCTTTACCCGATTGGACACGGGCTCGAGAGGCACCCTACTCAGGTTTAATTCAGGATGAAACGGAATAGAATTCAGGCGTGACGCGTAAGAAGCCTTCCAAAGGGATTTGAAAAACGTGTTTTCGAGCTTTGGAACTCGCCAAGTATTTTCGGTATATGTACACAGTCGAAAACTGAGGGAATCGACATGATCGGGTGGCCCTTTCGGCAGTCGCCGTCGGTCGTTGGACGAGTTCCAAAAATACTTACCGGCGACCGCCGAAAATATGCGTATGTTCACGGTCGGCACACGCGCGGGACATACCGGAAATAATATTTCAGTACTTACGTACGTGGAACCGTGTGTTTTTGATCGCGCTCGATGGCGTACTTGGCTCTTGCCCTTGCGAACGGTCATGGTGATATTGATAAGGGACTTTACAAACGGAATTCCGTCGAACTGAAGATCTTTGCTTATTATTGTTAACGATACGCGTACTTGTATTAGGATAAAAAATTTAACCGTTTCTATCGTTAGAGAACATCGAACATCCTTGATAATTCTTAAACACCGAGAAAATGATGCAATGGCTCAGAGATTTTTGGATGTCTGAATAGATAATCGGAAATCAATGGTAGATAGATCGCGTATCAGGATATATTGAATGAAACTATTGATGAATACAAATTTTGTAGACGTTTCTCCAAATATTTACCAAGTTGAATTCGATCGTTAAATCTCGCGAGTCCGTACGATACGACAGTTTACCCTGGCCTGTTCGCCAGTTCAGTTTTGAGCTCTCGAAAATCTGCGTAGTTGGGTATGTACCGTATAATTAAGGCAAATGGTTTATTGAGTTGGGCAACGCGAGCCGGATGCGGCATACTCCTTCACGAAATTAACATTTTTACGCGTGCCATCGTTTCGTCAGGGAAAACGTTTGCGCATTATCTCTTCCCGCCAAAGTTAGTATGCTCTGATGTTGAAGAATGTTGCCGGTCGACAAACGCAATGAGCACGCGAATCTGTTAAGGAGTCTGATGTATTGTAAGAAATTGTTGCGAGAACTCGGTGCACGCTATCAGTGTAATATCGCGTTTCCTTATTTCATGCACGCTCGTAATCGCTGCTTCGATGCCGGTAATTTCGATCGAAAAAGAATTATGACTCTGGTCGAATCACTTTGCCGAGTAATTGACTGCATTAACGTTACGTGGGCAGGTGAAGATAGACACCGGTCGTTTATCATGTGAGACTCGCGTACGAGCTGTTTTATTCGTTTTCGCGTCTACGCTCTCCTACGTCTTCTATACAACTTGAAATTCAAGTTTATTTATGCAGAAACCGTCTTGCCACGCTTTCTTAAGGTAATTCTACTCGATTAGGCATCGACGTTTGCAGCGACGGCACGCGTAAAAATGGTTACAAAGCAAATACTTGGACGCGGTTTAATAATTAGTAACGCGTTATTGTACCGCTCTTTATAATCCGGTTAATGGTAGGGCAACCTGCACGCGAATAACAACGCGTTTATCTTGTTAGCCGGATCTCACACCCGGCGAACATTATTACACGACGTCGAGCATGTACGACGTTAGCGAATTATATGCTGCGTTTTGAATCTCAATCGTCACGTTCCCGCGGCGAGCCGTCTCGCACCTGTAGATTCTTTTGCTTTCCGCCTCGCCACGGGACATCCTCGTATACACACGCTTATCTCGATGTATCTCCCTTGACGGCACGTGGAAAATTATCGCTTAAGAGCTTTCCGAAGTTTTTCAAGTGTTTCGCAAAGAGAACGACGACTGTAACTCTGCTTGTCCTTGGAAATGTTATGAAAGCTAAGTCGCAGGGTAAAATTTCTTTTACCTTAGAGGAAGAAGAATCCTTACGACTTTCATCTCTTCCAAAGTCATCTTGGGAAAACAATGAGTTCAAATGACGGAGCAGTGAAACACTGAGAGTTTACTCGGAGAGACGTGGATTTAATTATCTTTGACGGAGAAAAAATATGTAAATCTCATAGGAGGACGAGTTATTCAGGCGGCGAGGGCTAATAATACGTTTCTCGTTGGGAATCGCGTAGATCATTTGCGAAGATCAAGGGAACGACACACCCGACTGCACGCGTCGTTGATTTCTTGGAGCGTCGCGTCGTGTCGATCACGACGGCAGCCTTTTTCCTGCAATTACGCTCTGTCGCGTTCCCTTTCGTAAAACACGCACACGCGAACGGTCATTCGCGTGGAAGCTCGTAAAAAAGACGATCCGCGATGAAAGCAAATATGCAAAGCGACGTGCCTCTTATGTACTTACACGCGTACAACGCGCGGCGCAGTCTATATTTATGAGAGATCGCTGACGATACGATTGTATATTCAAGATTTAAGACGTTCTCACGGTAAATTGTGCTACGTACCGTGATTGAGAGGAATGCACGGCTACGTACGAAATTAGGGCTACCCGGTGGTTGAAACGGAACAGCGCCGGCAAGAGTTCGGTCCCAATTTAGAGCAATTACGTGGTTCAGTTATTCTTGGTTCCCGTAGCGAATTCTTGCATCGAATTTAGTAATTCATCGGAATTTGTCTCTTTCCGAGAAATCAAATGGAAATTGCTAACGGTGGACGATGTACGGTTTGTTCCAGAACCGGAAGAACGATGAAAAAGAGAAGAGCGCATTAATTAGCCGTTAATCAGAACGATGCATCATGGCTTCGTCTTTAGGGGGACCAGGAATGGCGTCTGGTGTCTCGACACCGCGAAGAGTCAACCTGGAGTTTCCACCACCTCCGCCTTATCCGCCACCTCATGCTCAGGTACGATGCTGAATCACGGCCAATTGGCATATTCCAAGAGTGAACTTGCGAAATCGATATAAGACGAATGATTGAAACGGTCACGCGACTACCGATCTCTAAAAATCGTATTTATCTACTTTTTGCAGATTGCTTGCACGGGTTTGGTGGATCCTGGACCGGAGGCGCCCGGCATGACGAGCTCTGCTCACCAACACGGCCTTCAAGATTATTCGTACGCTTACTACGAACCTGGCCCGAGCCGGTTGCACGGTACGTATCCGGCGGAAGTGGGCCTAAATCGTGTGCCGCAGCAACAACAGCAACACTCGTTCAAGAGGCACACGTACATGACGCGATACGGCACCGAGGAAAATATCTACGAGGAGATCTCGGAGATCAAGTAAGAAATCGATCGAATCAATAAAATTCCCTACAAACTCCTGTCACAATCCTATCCTGTCTCTCTCGACGGCGACGAGTCGGAAATGGTCAATCGATTTTCTCGTGAAAATCTACCCACGTCCGATGGGTAGGTATTATTCCGCGGCAGGAAGACGGTGTCGGCTTTCAAGGGAAGAGAGAGTGCACTCGGGCTTCTTACGGTCGATAGGGAACGCCGTTGACGATAGTCGGTGGAATTATGTTTCATTCAATCTAAACGGGTTGATGAATAAAAATAGGATTGATGAATACGCACGTTCATTCGCCCAGACGCGAAGTGAACTTCAACTGGCGCGGTTCAAGTGGACAACGAGTCTCCTCGCGGTCCCCCTCCCTCCTCTCGGCCACTTGGCCCCCGATTCGACGTATACCAGGCACCGGATGCCATGAGACCTTAACGATTAAGTCGCGAACAATAAGAAAACAAGCCGAGCGACTAGAGATTGTTGCAACCGTGTCCACCGCGCGAGCACATACATACATAAGTCATGCGTTCGGACAAGATAAATGGTCAGCTATTCAAGGTGGATTCGAACCTTGAGTAAATCGTCGGGTGTCTTGCAAATAGTACTTCTAATGGGTTCGCCGTTTCCGATAGAACGCTCCTCGATTAAACGCTATTGCCATTTCCTGTAAACCGATCCGACGCATCCCCCAAACGCTTGAAACTTGGCTACCATCATTCGCTTCTGATTGCCGTCTATACAAACGGTCGCTTATAAGATCGAACGATGCAAATGCGATACTAATGGAATCGTATATAAATAGTAATGGGGGGACCGGGATTCATTAGCAGACAATGTCACCGGGCGTTGCACGGTTCGAGGAGATCCCTGGTGGCGGAGGAGGTGCGACGAGTGCAGTCACGGCATCGCCGGGTGCTCGGGGAATTGAACCTTAGCGTAGAGGCGATGCTGATGCCCACCGTGGTCGATAATAACGACGAGGACGAGCAGCAGGATCAGCGCGGGGTATCCACAGAGGAGCTGTTATCCTCGGTCAGTCCTACCGACGACCTCCTTTCGCCTGTTGGCTGTGACATGGACAGCGGCTTCAGTGGAAGCTCCAGTGCAAGTTACA
Organism: Ceratina calcarata; assembly: GCF_001652005.2. NCBI lineage: Eukaryota > Metazoa > Arthropoda > Insecta > Hymenoptera > Apidae > Ceratina > Ceratina calcarata. The sequence continues at coordinate 623,312 of NW_017176894.1, read as the reverse complement.
GGTTGATAGAGATGTATTTGAGTGTACACCGTGCGCTGGGAAAGTTTGTGGAATTTCGGGTCTGTCCTTTGAAAATTAGTCATTGAAATTTGATACTCAGCCGTGAGCAGAGTGCAGATATTTCAGTGGGCGTTTAATGGTTTATGAAATATTCAAGAGTGTAAAGGTCGCGTTTCATGAACCAATGCATAGGAATTGTTACGTGGGTGGAAACGCAGTTCCTTTTTTCGGGGACTGCGAAAATAAAAATAATATTCCACAAGCTTCTTTGCCTACTACAATTCTAAGCAATTTCTAAGTTCGATGACCCCGAAGAAACAAGTTCCGGAAGCAGGAAGGGACCTAAGGCCGTCGATTGGTGTTTGTTCAGGTCTGGACTGGGATCGTTGAGGAGGGGGATGGGTAAGACCAGCACCCCGGAATTAGCGGGCGGGCAGCGTAAAACCAAGGCGGCAATGATCTGGAAAAAGGGTTGGAAGGGCTGGAAGAAGCTCCATTCTTTTGGGACCAATAGCAACAAGATTGGTGAGTCGTTTCTACTTGTACAACGCTGCGCGCCTATAGATACCGTTACTATAAAAAAAATATCGTGAAATGACGACGTTACGAGCCACGTAATAGCCACGCGCGAATTTTTTCAAACAATAAGCGAGGGTACGCAAAGAAAATAACGAGCGATCGAAACTGCGAACGATAACTCAAAGCCGGTTCGATTTTGTTTTTTCCAACCATCGGCTATCTCAGGGATAATAAATCCACGGCGAAACGAAAGCTGAAGCTGTGGTCAAGCTACGGTCACGAACCGTTCATGGCCGGGAATTAATTATACTCGCGGCGCGGTGGCCGCGTTAAAAAATTCTCGTTACGCGCACGACCCTCGACTATCGTGCCGCGAATACGTAGCCAGAGAGAAGGAGCGAGAAATAAAATGTGTACGGAGAAAAAAGTGCGCAGAGGTGCCGCTCCTTTTCTGCAAGTGCTTCGAGAAACACGCGAAAGGATCAAGTGGCAGATTAGCAGTTTCACTCGTGTGTGACCAGCGCAAAGTATTTAGGGCAAGGCGTTATTAGGTCGGGTTTGGAAATATCAGTGACACGAATTTTTATTCATTTATCCTTTATTAGTACGTACAGCTTAATTATTTAACGTGGCCCCGTATCATTCCTCCGTACGAAACTAACAGCGAAAGGATTAATTGTTCCGTACGTAGGTACATTGTCGATAGGCGCAATCTTGATCGATATCCAGGTTGAAACAGCGTGTTCCAGGGGGCCATCGAGCACCTTTTGTCCGCCGGTTTCACGGCCCTTTGTCGCGCATAACTGCACAAGTATGTGCAGACGCCTTTCTTTCATGGGAACACTGGCCTCACCGCGGCTATGACGCAAACATTCGGTCCCGTACGCGCTCGTGTGCATTTGGCGCACGAACCGAGTTAATTATTGGTACTTGGAAGGGGTCAGCCGCGAGGTCACTCGGTGGAGAAGCAGATGCGAGACCACGTGCACGCCCATCTCGTTCGTTCACTCGCCCCTCCCGCTTCTCTCTCTCTCTCTCTCTCTTTCTGCTTTGCATCGACTCCGCCTCCGTTTCTCTCATTCTCTCCTTTTATTCCCTTGCCAGTTCTGAACCAGCGTTTTACTAGCATTTCCGATGATGCATTCATCGATTTCATTCCCCTTATTAAAAGTTTCAAAGAAAGCAGTATCAAAGAGCTCGTTTTAAATCGGTTCTCGATGGACGTGTTAAAGTTTCTTGCGCCAGTAGTTCCCCGACGCGATCCTAGCGGTATAGAGTTTCGCGCTACTGCGAAACGTCACGAACAAAAGTAATCTTTTACCCGATGCCGCCGGGATCCTGTCGATAGCCCAGAAAGATTGTAAACGTAGAGTCGTGCGCATGGGGGCAGATGTTCGGAAAAGAGCAGTCTCTCAGCCCACTCGCTCTCGACCATATGGTTTGCGGGATCTCTCCTGTCGTGATTCTCGAACGGCCCAGGCCTACCCTAATCTCTCTACACAGAAACTCGAGGACGCCGTTGTACCGTTCGAAACAATACCGGCGTTGTGATCGCCGGATGTCGTTACTTCTCCGATATTCCTCAAATTTTTAGAAAATCTTTTGAGAAAAAACGAATTACGACGTTGAACATAATAGTTATTCGAGCATCATCCATGTAATCTGATCGCGTCATGATTGCACAACGATTCGTAGAAAGTGGTCAGGCGTCTTTCCTCGTCTAAACAACGTTACAGCTTGTTGGCGATGCTCTCCACGGCGTGCATCAAGCGTACTATGATAGATCTGTTCTCCTCGTCCCGTTTCTTGATGTACTCGAAGATTTGCTCGATGCATCGATCGGTCCGTGACTCGCGATCCTCTCGGGTTCTCCTCTGCGACTTTCTTGGCCTTATTTCATTTTCGCCGTGCCTACAGACCTAGAAACGTTTCGTTCAGTACAAATTTTAAAACAACTGTCCTCTGTTTCCATAGTCTATACATACCTTACGCAAATGTTCGGAGCTGTCCGCCACTGACGTCACTTCCTCGATTATCAACTCCGTGGCACGTGGTAGCCGCGGCAAGGCTCTCCTTCGTATGGAATTTGTCCCCCTTTGCCTAAAGACCGATTTTTATTTATTCTTTGCGGAAAGTGAAATGTTTCTAATACGTGAATACCGAAAGTATCGCACTTGCTATTTAGGGGAGATCGCGCTTTCTTGATTTTGCGGTAATCCGGAAGCGAGTCACACGTCCCACTCACGGTTTCCGGATGAAATCGTAGCGGAAGCGCGTCCGCGGACGAGGTAGGCTCTTCCGGTGTCACGGAGACGCAAAGGAATTCGTGGGGATCGATAAAATCATCGTTGATCGGCGTCTTCTCCCGATCGAATCCTACAACCTCGTCGATCGCGTTGTAGAACGGCCAAGAAATGTCGTCCGTTTTATTTCTGTCCCCGTGCACCGGGTTCTTCAATTCCTTTAACAGATCTCCGTATCAAATGCATAATAAAAAAAGAAAAAGAGGTAAAAACTATCGTATCGTTTTTAATTCGTTAGATCTTAAATAATCGTATCGAGAAATGAGTTTGGGGTCAGTGCACTGGCCCAAAGTTAATTGAAAGGCGCCTATCTCACTTTGTACTGTTGTAACAAGTTGGACCATTTCTTCTTTAGTACTCTGTACTGCACGTTGGCCATCACTGTAGGGAACTCCTCCCGCATCTGTTGTAAAATATACCTAAAAATCGGGAGCGTAAATAAAGAGACATTTTAGATAAGGGACGACAATGAAACGCGTTCAGTCTCGCTCTTTGTGTTGCCTATTCGAAGCGATTCGCGTTCCGAGAAACGAACAGTGAAGACACTATTCGCGATACGAAATAAAACCGGGCTATTGTTTTGCTCTTATCGGCGAGCGTACGCGTTTCGACTGATAACGGGACGGTTGAAGAAGAATAAGAAGAATACTCGATCAAGTACGGACAAGATGCCACTGAACGAACCGCAATATTCCCGTCCATTTCCGTTTCCGTTCTTGTGACACGCTGCGTTTAGGGTGCGTAATGTTTCCGCTCATTAAAAAGCAATATGTTTCATGTATTTTGATGAACCGAATGAATAGACATATCAAATCCAATTCTCTCAACTTTTCAAGTCGTATATAATCAGAGGGGAGTCGGTAATAATAGCAATCGCGTTCTTTATTTTTCGGTTTCACCGTTCGCGTCCCTAATAAGGAGTTCGAAAGAGGATGAAATAAAAAGATCGTGACCGATGGTAAAACGAGACGGGCAAGATCGCGTTTTGACACGTGAAAAATCGCTCGTCCCGTGTCTTTTCGCTCTCGAGGTCGACCGGCGCGAGAACGTCGCGGTTGATGAATGATGCAAACGAGACTTTTTGTCAGTACCTTTTTATCCTCGCACATGCGAGACGCGCTGACGGTGAAAACTTTTTGCTCGACAACGAAATTGAGATATTTGGAATTCTCGGATCGACGTTTAGAACGTTTAAGGGGTCAGAGTGGTTCTACTTACTCCCATCCCGCCTGGGCGGAATATTTGCGGCCGGTGAACAGCTTCCCATTATCCTTTCGGAGCTGAATGAACCGGCAGGTGAGATTCTCGGTCCCTGTGGACATCCGCAAACGCGGTAGGGGAAATCCCCGTGACTACCTGCGTGACTAGCGATTATTATCGCCGTAGTCATGGTTACGATTCGTATTAGACGCTTATTATACCGCCGGAGGAGAAATATCGTATCTCGAGGCACGTAGCAGACAGGGATCGGTCGCCGCGTAAAGAAAAACGAGAGAAAGGAATGGGGAAAGAAGCGGGAACGAATAACAATTCTAATAGCGCAGAAACACGTGGATAGGCGCGCGAGCAACTCATTCCGTTACGCGTTTCTTCGAGTCGCTCGTGTGCATCGAGGTAGTCGATTGATCGTCAGAAAAACGAGACTAATCGTTTGATTACATGATCGATGACGAATCACGGATGATCTTGACGACGTATTGGAAAAAAGGTCTAGGATGCAATTGACGCGTCGCGATGCGAGTGCATTGTGAGCCGAAGCATAATCTGATAATTAAAGCTGTAAATAGGCGGGAACTTAAACCGAACAGGGGAACTGGAATGTTTAAAGCAGTGCAGAGTGGGAATACGCTTCTCACAGCGATGACGATGCAAGCGAAGCAGTGGAAGTCGCACTTGCGCGTCGCGTTAGATTTATGTATGACAAAAATGGATCGCTGATCTATGAGTGGAAGCAGAAACGACGAGAGCACGTTGGTAAAACAATTGGTATGAATTTCGACGGTGATGAACGTCGCACCGGACGCGAACAGAGACGTGCCACGTGGGCTTGTCGTATCGACTGAAACTTACATCGAAATTTCGTGTGTTGAGACGTCTGCGTCATGATGATTGATGCGGAGAATGCAATCAAAACTCGTACTCGGAGATTCTGATGCGTACTAAAATCTAGACATGGTTTCAGTCCTCAATGAGGAGCTAGGGGGGAGTCGTAGCGAACGACACAGCCGTGGTGGAAGCTGCGAAGTTCGAGATTTGGTGGGGACGAGCGATAGTCAGACGCGTATAAACGCGAGTTGCTCCAAGCGTGTATGTACCTAACCGGCTTGTTCTCTGGATGCGTGCCAAGCAAGAATGGAAAACAAACCGCGTCGCCATCTCCCATTAAAACTACACAACAGGCTCTTTTCCTCCTTGTTCGAGCGACCGTGCTCCATTCCCAGCTGTGTTAACGACCATAGGCTGATCCATAGATCCGCGCTTTGATCGATCGTTGACAATAATATGCCGTTCCAGGTAATTTGTTTCTTTTCTTCTTGTATGATTCTACTGGAAGCACCGTATAAATACAATTGACCTAACTTGGCCGTTTGCCTCATTGGCAACGCCGATCGTGCGATGTATTTTGATCTAGCCAGAAACTCTTATCGCTGAATTAGATGATTTATACGCGTGGGAAAAAGGACTAGCAGCTGTATGTTGAAATGTCTTGAAATACTTTGCGCGCGTGGACTTCCGAGACGCGTCATATTTCGCTTGCGTAAAGACCATGCATTTAATTATTGCTTACGACGATCTTTTTCTTGTTACGAATCGTTTGATCGATAATTTTTTAATCCGCACCCCGTCGATTCATTTCATAGTTTTAATTTTAAACAACGTAGTACTTGCTGCGTAGTTTAGATTTCTGATTCCGTTCACAAATTGAACAAGTATTAACTGTTTGACACGAGATTGACGTGTTTAGTCTCGTGAGAATACGTTTCTAGAATCGAGGTCGATAAATCCGATAACGTCGGCACGCGTGTAATCCAGTCGCAGAATTAATCGATTTACAAAGATAATTGCTTTGGGAATTCGATAAGCCAAAAACAAGCAATAAATGACAATACGATTTCATATATTCCTTTATTACAAGTAAAAATTCAATAATTCAAATATTCAAGGCCTTTGCCTCAATCGGCGCAGCGCTCGCCGACTGTCGGTCCCCGTAGAACTCGTTCTTTTATGCACCCATAATCCCCTCCTTCTGCATGGGTTACCTCCGCGCAGGTATAGAAAGAGGTGCACCGTGGTGGGTGGAGGGAAAGGGACCGATATATCGGGCGGGTGTTCCGACTGTTCTCTATTACAATACACAATTGATTTGTGTTAATTAAATCTGAAATTCGTTAACAGAATTATATACAATATCATTTTTTGAGTCTACGTCCGAGCATATCGAAAGCACTGCTGTTGCATGCCATGTCGAAGCATGGACAGAACGAATTCCGTTCGCAGGGTTCGATGTTTTCCTAGAATTTTTCACCGCTCTGTCAATTTGAAGAGCAGAAGGCTGGGTATACATTTGGAAGAACGAGAGCTCTCAAAGTCCAGCTGCCGGGCGGTTTTACCGTTCGACAATGCCTTCAGGTCGAAGGATCGTGCTTTTATCCTGTTCGCCTGAGCGTAACGTTCCAAGAATACATCTTTTAGAAAATGCTTCGTGGAAGAGGATTGTTTAATTAAAATATTAAGCAACAGTTTGATAATCTTTGTATCGTATACAGACGCATCACTCTCGGGATCGAGAACCGAGTGTTTCAAGCGCCACGTCGCGATCGTTTCGACCAACTACCATCATTCGAATGCCGTCTCTGTTCCTCTTTGTCCTACCACGTTCACCTTGTCTCTGGTTTCTTTCTCCCTTCTTCCGTCCGCGTATAGGCGCGAAACGGCCTACTCTTTTATTCTCTCTGTCTAGTTCTCATCTTTGTTCTTTCCAAGACCGACCAGTCGACCTCTCTCCTTTCCTTTCCACGCTGACTGCCTGCACTTTTACTCTCTCTTTCTAACATTTTCTCTCTTCTCTCGAGTTGCAGCACCCCTCAGTTCCATTCTTTCTTTTTCTCTCCCCCTCCGTGGCTGCCTCTTTCTCCTTCTATCTCGCAGTCGGCGAAGCTGCCGCAGCCTCGCTCGATCGTTCTTTTTCTCTTTCTCCCCCACGGTCTCTCTATCTTCCCTCCGTGCCCTTCGTTTCCATGCAACCTCCCTCAGTGCGCGACGACGGGTCCGCGGGCCACGGAGAGTTAGAGAGGCGCGCGCGCGCGGCCATGTTTACTCGGTTTCGGTGGCGTTTCTTCGTCGGACAGGACGCGTTCTTATCGGTGCACGCCGCGATATTAATTATGCCCGCGGCCGGCCGCGTGACCACGTGTACGCCGTGATTTTTCGCCGTGTACCCCAGTGCTGGACAAGTGACGTTCGACTGCTCCCCTGTGAATCGAATCGCGCCGATATCGTGCCGCGTATGTTGTTGCTCTCGACACAAACTCGTATTCGGTGAGCACGTTGCGCAGAGTGTAAACGCGACCAGCGGTGCTCCATATAACGAACAGTTCTTTTAATCTGGAGGAGGAAACGCGGCGTGGATCGCTCGCCTCCGCGAGATGGAGGAATTGCACAATGGTGTCATCCTGATCAAATGTAAGTCTCCCTCAATTGTGATTGTCAAAATACCGTGTCCAAGTATCCGGTGACGGCGTTCAACCAGAAACAGAACGTTCACCCCTGTTCGGATAGAACGTGTTGCTTTATAATTTCTGCGCATCGATGACGTACAAACGTTTCGCGATTTAGATGCCACATCGATATCTTCGTAAAGGGCCAGAAGTTAACGAAGCGTTAGTTATTTTCCTACGGGACTCGATTTCGAATATGAAATCGAGTCCGTGCGAGCGAACGATTCTATTGCGACACGGTCGATCATTGTTCCGGTAATTGGCATCGGCACGGTTGCGTGGAAACGACGAAACGCCCGTATCGCGCGGCGTCAGCTTCGGGACAGTGCCCGTTCCGCGTTCTTGGTGCATACTGCATCGGCCAATATTATTATTATGTCTGGTTCTCGCATAACAGTGGATCCGCGAATCGTTTTATGACGTCTTCGTTTATCGAGTTTGCGTTTCAATGAATCATCTCGGAATTCTCGCGCGCTCGTTGCGCGCCCGCCAGAATTGACCGTAAAATTACTAGCAATTTAGGAATAGCTGCTTAAGATGTCATCGGATTCGATTGTGTCCGGCCACGGTTTCCAAACGTTCGTTGACCAATCTTGTTTTACGCGTACGCAATACGTATGGTAAACGCCTGATGGGAAATGCGTTTCGTAATTTTATTTCCCCCGACCACTCGTAGTCATAAATCCGGGTAAACGACGACCGCAGGCGGACTATTATGTCGTAAAACAATAACGTACGGATGCATAGAATGGTCGCGCACGCGATGGCGCGGACTTAGAAATAGATATTTCGTTCGTGTAACGAGTTGTAAACTTCGCCAGTCGTTTAGAAAAAAAAAAAGATAAACCGTATGTCGTCGCTGCGGCCGTTTATTGTAAGTCGTAATCGGCACAAGCCTTGTGGCGACGGTGCGACCGGCGACCGCTCGACACCTGCGAGGGTATCGCTTTAAAATTCAAATTCGTCTCGATTCGCGAGATTGGGAGGCTCGAGTAACCCTGTTCGGGACACCTCTATGCGGTTAGTTAATATGGTAATTTATTCCGTGCGATCTAAGTACGGCCTTATAAACCGGCGGCCGAGTATCGAATGTCTACCAGATCTAGGACCTGTTATCCCGCGCGTGGGCGTGCTTTCTCTCTCATAAAACTGCAGATTGAAATGTCATACCGGCCGTGTTGGTATTTCGCCGGTTATTAAAAATTCACCGCTCGCTTCTATTATTGTAGATGAACCGGTTGAGATAGTGAAAGGGAGCAAATCTATACTAATTTGTACCTTTCGAAAGCGACAAGGATAATTGTACCGAACTACCGAACCCATCCGGACTTTCGTCGGGTGAGAACCCACGTGCTTTTTCTCTCGCGTGAGTGCAACTTCCATTTCTCGCGATAACTCGCGTTAACTCGTCTCCTTCGAATCGGAAATCGTTTTAGTTTGAATCCTAGGAAAAATGGGATACGAACTGTGTTACATTAAATATACGGAGAAGCGATTTCGCACAACTCGAGAAAAAAAAATGGGACAGTGACCGTGACGAGCATCGCGTGTCTGCGACCGCAACAGGCAATTCGTAGCGATAATAGAACGGCAGATATACGTAATCCGATCCAACCTGTGTTATTTCATAGGACAGGAACGACTTTGCTTTTCCTAAAAACCAGTTTCGCTTTACTTTTCCCTCTCCATGTCAGGTATAGCGTTAACAGAGTTCAATGCCTCGTTCCATATATTTTCTTCTTCTGTTCCCTGCTTATAAAACGTGCGATCCGTTTATGAAATCCCGATAAGCGCAGGAGCGAAACATTTTCCGCGAGCGAGATAAAGATCTAATTTGGGATTTTAGTCGATGATCAGGGCGGGTTTTCGGATCATTGTTCATAACGGTCGAGGTCGTCGGTCGATTGCGCAATATCCTGCTGGAAGAATGTCCATTGAAAATCGTCGAAGCGAACGCGACGAACTGGTTCGCCTGTCCCGCGTTGGCGTGAACACGGCCGACTCCTAATCTCGGTTATGCGCGTTTAAACGCGGACCGGGTATATAACGGAGCCACCGGGGATAACCGGGTGCGTAGTTGCAGTAAATTCGGCTCCGCGGGTAGCGAAAAAGGAAGTATTCTCGTGCCGATGACTCCTCGAATCGTGGACTCTGTCGTCAGAAATAAAGTTAGTGGGGAGCACGTGTGTCACTGTAAAAAGCCGTGGCCTCTCCGGCTCCGTGAGCGCCCGCTCACACGATTCGGCCGCCGCAGCCTCTGCGTCTATACGTGCTTACAATGAGTATTCAAGTGCCGCGCTGTTGCCAGACTTTATGTACCCGAGCCCCACGCTCCGCTAGTCGCTTTTAACTAATTGACACGGTCCTAAAATTTAATGCCAACTCTTTCTCTCACCCTCGACCTCCCGTACGTCTCTCCGTCTTTTTTTCGCAAACGTTCCAGCTACAACTAAACAACCGTACGTTTCCATGGACGGATGATGGCCGTGTTTATGCAGACGTGTTTATAAGAAAGGGAGAGCACATGCCACGCGAAGGAAATATGGAACGTTTAATCTGCCCGTTAGGGAACAGAGATAAACGAGACGCGTGGTAGTTAATTGGTCGCATAGGTACACTACGGTTTGATGCCGCGCGCGTACACCTGTGACGCAACACGTTTTACGAGACGCTTCCGGAAGGCAAGGACGGTGTACTGTGTCCTGTGTTTAATTAAATCGCCCTCGCAATTAATGACCATGCCCGCGGTTTTCGTCCCGTTCAATTATCAATTTCAAAGGCGAACGTCACTGCCTCGTTAAACCGATATCGCGCAATTGACTCGGCTTTCGAATATTACGTGAAATATGTGCATGCCAATTGGAAAGAGGTACGTCGCGAAACCGTTTGAAAGTGGCTGTTGAATCTTGATCTCGCTTCCTTAAACGGCGTTAAAAATTTCGCGTCGTTCGTTCCGAGATAGCTAGAAGGATCTCTCGACGTCGTGTATGAATTAAATTAGCCAATGCGCTTTCAAAGATCACCGTACGGGATGCATATCACGGGTATTGCAGCTACCGTGCCCGCCTCCTCTGCGCGCGTACGTGTATGAGAAAACGGTCGTGTACCTGCAGTTTGTTGCGCATTGCCGCGTTGCACCTGCATGTTATGCCTTATCCGCGGCGACGCGACCCGTTCCGATTTAAAGCCGGCGCGAAGAAGCGGACACGACGCATTGTTGGGACCGCGCGGAGGAGCGAGATGCCGGGGCCCGAAGGGATGCGGTTCTATTTTCAAAGAATGGAAACAATATACCTCTCGCCTCGTAGGCGAAGCGCGTTCGCGTGGGTGTTGGATGCAACAGGCTCGGTTTAACTGGTTCGGCTGCCTCGTGAATTGTCTTGCAGGTTCCCCGGCATTCCGATGCATGCAACAAGCATCTCTTCCGCGCGCTACCGCCTATTATACACGGTGACCCGATAACGAAACCACCGTTTCAAACAAATTTGTCGACTCGATTAAGGATGTATTGGCTATACAGTCAATCCCAAAAGTTTATGTACCTTAGAAAAACGCATTTCCTATAATTAAAAAGAAATCAGACGTCGGAAGAATAATGCTAATAATAAATAGCTACGTGCTAAAA
>NW_017176894.1:572241-609750 GCF_001652005.2 Ceratina calcarata | reverse complement strand
AATTACTCGTTAACTATTGACGCTAGCGAAAAACTTTTACATGGAAATTGTAGATCTCGTCGTCCTCTACAAAAAAGATCTGATGCAATTTTTCCGTATGTCCAACGGTTTGGGAGTTATTGGCCAAAAACGAAAATTTCGCAAAATCTGAAGGGGTACCCCTTGGAAAAATCTCGGAAAAATCGAAAAATTTTTGTTGTTGTTTATTATTAGCAATGTTTTTTCGACGTCTGATTTCTTTTTAAAAAATGCGTTTCTAAAGTGCATAAACTTTTGGGATTGACTATATAGCCAATACATCCTTAAAGGAAACTTTGTTATCCATTTACTGTGGGGATCTATTTTATCAAATGAAATTTCATTTGCCAATGCCTTGTAATAAAGTCGATGTGTAAACAGTAATTTCAATAGATTCACACGGTATAGTGTACAGTTATGGTACACGTTTTTGCGCGCTTCGTGCACGTGTAACAAAGTGAATCGGGATAATTTGTACACCGGGAAAGAAGGAATAAAGGCGAGCTGAAATAATCTTATCGTTGCACCTGCGCGTCGGCGTTGTTTGCACAAAAGTCCTGTTTACCGAAGGAGGACCACCAGGGGAGAACGCATGCAGCTGTCCTTTCGCTCTTGGTCTGCGGATTCTCATAAAATGTACGCGATTGCGACGACCGCGATCCGGATTCCTTCGGAAAATTGCCGAACAGTGTCTAAATCTGCGATGAAACCCACGGTGGAGTTATTGCGCGCGAATAGAGCGAGGGATGCAAAAGGAAAAATGCCTTTCCCCTGATACCTCGGCCGCGTGGATTCGTAGTGCGTAATAACGTTCGAAATAGCGCCACTGTCCCCGCGCTCGTTCTCGGTATTCGCGGAGACTCGAATAGTTGACAAGACACATGCGTTAGCACGCCGCTTTGTGTGCCTCGAGTGCCGCGGCGATCGATACCCAAGCGAATTGGGAATGATTTAATCGAGGAGGAACAATGGCTCATTATTTTCAAAGTTCTCACAGAAAGTGGAACTATCCGCGTTACCCTCTTGTGCAGTCACTCGCACTTGTTATGCTCCATGTATGAATTAGTAAATAGACCAGAGCCCCATGAGCGTTAAGCACGCTCGAGACCGATGCTCCCCATTAACGAGTAACTTGTAGAAATTGCTTCCCACACGTGAGAAGATACACGATGGACAGGATGCTAATAGCTGTAATTTCCCAACGAATTGGGTTAGGGTAATTAGTATGCGTCTCGGCTGTCCTTTGACTCGTCTGCCAAATGGACACCTCTTCGAAGGAAAGAATTAATTAAATAAACAACCGAGTATGTGAATGCAAAAATTTGTTTATATATATAACGTTTCTCTGTTCGAGTCGTGAATAACAAAAGTATGTAGCTCGCGTTTTCGCCTAATCGGCTTTACACGAGCGTCGCGAATCGGTTAATTGATCTACGCGCCTGTAACGAATCGATCGTTCACGTGACCCGCGCGCTGTAGATCGTTTCCGAGGTCGACGAACCATTTCTGTTAGAGTTTACTCGCAAAACGTGATATCAACGATATTGGAAACAACTTGTTCCATTCATGCGACCGACGATTCGAAACTAGGTGATAACGCGGATCCTTGCGATAAATTGATAAATTTAACCGGTGACAGAATGCTTGATTGTTGCACGTTCCGTCTAAAAAGTATCTTATCTGTTAAAAATATGATACACTACGTACTTTCTCTATTTTCGTATTCACGTATTTACATGATTTGAAAAAACCGATTGTACATGAACAGATTTTTCCAGCAATTATCGCCGAGTTAAATCACTATGATTCAAGAGTGACACAATCAGTCCACGGCTATGCAACGAGGTGAGTCACCGGTAATCCATCGCAGATCGATTGGAATACCTATTGACGAGCCGCCTTATCGTTAATTCAGCGTATTTTTTATTCCGCGCGGCGTCGTTTTGTAAATCCTCCTTGTCCGCTAAGACTCAACGGATTCGGTCCGAGCGTGTGCGAATATCACGGTATCCGCGAGGTCATCGCGTGACTAGCCTCATTCCTTCACCTTCGTACCAGCATTGTGTGTAGGCATTACTCTTTTCTGATGCAAAATGGATCTTTGTTTCAATTTTTGTCCTGGGAAATCTGGCATAGAGCAAGGAAATATGAAGAGACCGCGCGTAACGGATAGGAGCATGGGATATGAAAAACCAAATGCGTATTCCAACATTCAAATGGTAAAAGAAATTGCTGTTTAAAACGAATTTTCTGCTGTACTTTGTTAAAGTACAATCGTCACTGGTTGCACGATTTACAAGAGGAAAGAAGCATACGGGATTTTCATATTGAATAACGCGGCGCGTTCAACCGATTAGAGTTAAAGATTCATTTCCACCCAGGGTGCGATGGAAAGTGCAGAAGTGCGACGTTTAGAGTGCAGGAGGACAAACGGGAAACGCATGCGCCCGCGCTATCGCGTGCATCGCGGGAGACACGAGCCCCGGCTCGTACGTACGTACTTGCATACGCGTGGGCCGCGAGCGGCGGAAGAATCAGCGACGCGACTCGCTACGGGCTTAGGGGATAGTGTCGATCGTGTGCTCAGCCTCGACGGTCGTCCTCGCTCGAATTCAGTCGTGTTACACGCTCGTGTCCAAACAACCGATTAAACGTGCCGAGTCTCGACTGGTCCAAGCGTTATCAACGCTCGCAGTTTTATTGTTTGGTCGTCGTGAACACCGTGCCATAAGACTCGGATAAGGACTCGTCATTCAGTGATTTCATATGAGATTCGTGTTTCGGTGTTGAGTTCAATGATACACTTTTGGATGCTGTGAACTGTGCAGAACTACGCAACCGAGCTGGTCAGTAAGCTCAAGTTTATTTGATGACTTCTACCCTCGAGATCAATTTTCATATCGTCTCCGGTTTTATCAAACTATTAACTGATCATTCTTAAAAAGTGGGTTGCACTGAGTATTCTCACTGACTCAATTCGGAATGAGAATCACGTAAGCAATGAGAACGGGATAGATTTGGTACTACTTTGATGTAATCGAACCACTGAGTAATAACGAGTTTTTGATTCGTGACACGCGTACGAATGGGTTTATGCATACGTATGTTGAGAGGATGAGTGCACGCGGACCGATAGAACCCAAGTACGTGGAATAATACAAGTCAATACAGAGAAACAAACAGTGGCTCGTTTCTACGAGGTGAATCCACTTGTTACATTTTACCAATAAAATTCACGGTTCGACGACGCGACGTACGATTGCGAACACAATTGGACGTTCGGTTTTTCCATATATTTGCTCGTGCGAGGGAAACGAGTGGGTTCAGTTCGGGGCAAAAAAGAGAGAGAAAGAAACAAAGAAAACTATATTTCATCGATTCGATTCATATTTATTCGATTGTGGCAAACGAAACCGACTGGATGCATCGTGTCCCCTACAAATTCGTTTATATAAACTGAATCGATAAGAGCTATTACCTGAAATAATGGATTTCATTAAAATGATTGACAAAGTGAAATGGAGCATGTTTTAAAATAATCAATCGTTCTCATCGATTCACTCTGTACTTTCGCTTAATGCTGCAACCCCCTTAGGGAGCAGTTCCGTCCGGAGATCGTTCTCGCATTCCCCCGGGAGTCACGTGCCCGTTCACGTGAAATTACTAAGCTCGAACACATTCTTTTCTCCTCTATAAACGTCTCCGCGCGCCTTACCTTGGAAACGCATAAAGACTCGATCGAATCCACGGAAACCCGTTCGCGAAACTGAAAATCGCGCGCTAGCTTTTTCCTTTTTTCCTGTTGCTGAAGTACCGCACGTGCTTCGTGGTGCAAGCACGCGCCGATAGGTACGTTTGTACGCTCTCGCGTTCACTCGTGCGTGGCGAGATCGCGTGGGTGGACACCAACGATACGTTTTCAAACAATTTCGTTCGTGAAAGTCCCTGTTGCGACACGAGGCACCGAAAAAATCTCGAGTGGTTCGGTGAATCGGGGAAAACGAGTCATCCTTCGACTGGCCAGCTCCCCACGAGGTTACACAGTCCATTTGGACCTTTTTTCACTAAAAGAAAGTCTCGTTCTTGTCACTACCAAATTAGTAAAAATAAGATGAGGCTTTCGTCGAAGCGGCGACCATAAAATTTACCATAGTCATGTACGATTTAAATTATTTCCAATAACGATCGATATCGCAGTTACGATGAAACCGAGACAACGGGCATGGATAAATTATGTACTCGGTGAACCGACGCCGATATCTGGCAAAGCATATTAATGCGACGATGTGTTGGTGGTGCGATAATCGACTTCCTGCGCGCGAGTTAACGCATTGAAACGCGCGAGGGATGACCATACGACTTGCTCGCGTTTATCTCCAAAGGCAGTAACGATCGAGGCTCTGCCAATGACGAACCGGCCAATGATTTATCTTTTAAGCATCGGATTTATATACGAGCTCGTCGTTTTTCATTTATTGAATGTCCGTTCAAAGAGCATCAAACGCATTGTTTTGCTCACTGACAGTAGAATAAATCTTACGACAAACTACGCGGACGCGATAATTTACATTTATCGAACCCGTGCGAATTCGCATTGCCAAACGTTTCGAAGCGCAACCGTGTTTGTCGAGGCCAAGGAAGACGACTGTGGAAGACGATTTAAAAATGCATTCAGCTTTCGAGAGAGATCTCCTGTAAATTTAATTTTTTCTTATAAATAAGTAATGTATTCGAATTTTCAAAATGAATTCTTGTTGCACGTTCCGGTATTATACGCAAGATTTGCTCGAATCTCGGTTTATTGCTCCTGTTTGTTTTTTTCTCTTCGAATCTGTATGAGATACATACATACATGCTCGGGAGGGAATCGTAAAAGTAACGAGCCTGTACGTCAGTCTCGAGGCCGAACTACTGGCATGACGCGTCGAGGGAACATTCTGAATGCGTTATGTGTCGTTCGTGCCGGTTTCCGGTTTGCAAGAAGAAAGGATATGGCGCAAAGATCGCGTACTTTTTGTCTAGGATGTTTTTATCCTTGAACGTTCAACCTTGTTTCCAGTCGAGATGATGCAGCCGGTTTCCTCGGCGTCTGATAAATTCACCGCTTCTCGTTCCAAGAGTCGGTGCAGCGTTTATCCGTCCCTCGGTGGTATAAAGAATCGGAGAGAAGAGAGAACAAATTATTGAACTCGTTACAAAAGGCCTGAGATCGTTTCGTCTGCAATCGTCTTTACCATTTAGAGAGACGTGACGCAACGTCGTATGCTTCACAGTTACACCGGCGATGCGTCGTCGCAGACCGCGGCATTAATCTTTTAAACGTGATTCATATGCATTACCTTTTTAATAACATCGTACCGTATAATGGACGCTGCGTCTTCCCCAGAAAAATTCACGGGAAAGACGATGCTATTAAATGTAATACCCCGGCATCTTTGGTCGTACGATTTCACAGATATTTCTTCACCTGTTTCTAAATTCTTAATTACGTCATCGCGACCTGAATCACGGGGGAGGAGGGAAGAATTATTGGAAAGACTTAGAATCGTGGCCTTGATCGTGACACCGTGCATTTTTCCTTGAAACGGTCTTGGCCGCTCAGTCGTTAGGGAATCGAGTTCGATCTATTGCAATATTCATGCCGAGTGTTCCGAATGTTTTACAAAGCGATGCACACGCTCGGACAGATTATGCGCATCGAATTATGTAAGCCACAACGTGACGAGTGTCCAGCAGCTAATCCATTAAGATACAGATCCAAGGTTCCGGGAATATCGGTAAAAGACTGCACGCTACCGTGATCCATCTCTCTGTGCCGATACCACTTTATTCCCTTACCTAATTAAAAATGTATATTCTTCGGAAAATATATAGATAAAATTGATATCCTCGGGACGCTACTGCGTCTCTTGAACTAGTGGGGCTGGAATTTATAGTTTCTCAGTTCTCAACTGCTTGTTGCATATTTATGTGTTTCGTGATACATGATTGATGAAAATCGAGCATATATTTTTAAATGTTTTATTTCATTATGACCTTTCAAAATTTTATCGAAGTGAATAAGCCTACCACAATAACCGTAGACGCTTCAATGAAATTTTAAAAAATCTTGATCAATAATGAAATAAAACTAAATAAATATATTTTAAAATATATCTTCGATTTTCATTAATCATATACATAGATATACAATAAGCAGTTGAGAACTAAAATTAAAAACTGAAAACTGAGTACTGAGAACTTAGAAACGATTATAAATTCGGGCCTAGAATTTTCCGCGTGTAAAAGGAATCCCCCAAAGAATTAACCCTTTTATAAAACGGGAAAGAAGTGGACAAGTTTGAGATGGCGGGTCCCTATAATCAATATTACGAGATTCTTAGTCCCCATACTGAATAAAATNATTTCATTGTTTTCCACGTGTAAAAGGAATGTGTCGTCGCTACGTTGATGCTTGCAACGAATTCATTGACGCAGCGATGTTGCGAAAGTAATTACTGTCATTGTTAGTGGGATTTTATCTGCCGAGATCGAGTACCGAATG
Source organism: Ceratina calcarata (assembly GCF_001652005.2). NCBI lineage: Eukaryota > Metazoa > Arthropoda > Insecta > Hymenoptera > Apidae > Ceratina > Ceratina calcarata. The sequence goes on along the minus strand of NW_017176894.1, from coordinate 603,188 downwards.
TTGTATATACTCGTTGGCGAGGTTAATAGGTGAGGCATTAAGTGAATATCGGTATCAGAATGCAGTTGCATTGGTCGGACCTCTCTTTCTCTCTCTCTCTCTCTCTCTCTCTCTCTCTCTTTCTCTCTACTCGGGGAATGATAAACGGCCCTTGCCGAGATATTCGTGAAAGCTTGTTCAGTGTTCATTCACATTCTTCTCGGAATACAACAATTAGTTTGATTCAAGTCCTGTTCGGGTTAATAAATTTTGGCGATACAAGACCGGTCGAACGTACAGCGAGGTTGACACGATTTTTTAATATTACGCAACGGCTTAATTGTTTGCTCCGTGAATAGCCTGACACCGTTAGCCGCGAGTTTGCGATACGATCGTTAAATTATTGCCACTGGGAATCGATTTGGTGAAACGCTTCCTTGTTTCACTTTTAATGCTTTCACCGCGAATTTTCTGCGATCCTCGAATTTTTCCGACGGTCCCGCAGAGGTTGAGAAAGTTTGAACTTGAACTTAGAGGGAATCGTCCGGCGAGAGAGCATCGCGATGCTCTCAGTGGTGGTTGACCGTCCCTCGCGCGGAAGTGGTAGGTTCCACGCGTTGTTGCTTTTATTGGACTTTCCGGTGTTTGTGCGGCGCTCAAGTTACTTCGGTGTTAACGTCAGGGTGACTATCTGGTTAACGCCGGCTCGCTCTGCTCTTTCCCACATTTATAAACGACGTGTAAAACGCTTTCGCGCGGCTCAAGCCAATTTGCTGCACTTTTAATTAAAACGATCATCACACCGTCTCTCTACGAGGAATTAATGACAAATATTTTTAAATCCAGCATCGATCACTGTCTCAATCGTTCTATGTGACGTTATATTAATTATCGTATCAACCGTTACGACAGTCATAAGGAGTATTGCGTGCGGTGCGAATGGGATAATTGAACCGAGATGAAATCGTTGAGATTGATTGTGCAAGGGAACGATTAGCCGCGTAAGAGAATAGGTAAACACTGACCATTGTGTGCGTTTGGCTTTGAAACGTGGGAACGAGCCAACTGTTTAACTCGAACGATTGCCTACCGGCACGGCAGGCTGAGCGCTAGACTCTGTCCACGCGAAGCTCATAAATGAAGCTGGAATTGAACGATCGGGCACATACAGCGGGCATAACGCGCGCATTTTCAGTCGACGGGTGAAAGTGATTCCGTGCACGAAAAGAGTTGACAAGATAAATTACGTTCGCGTCATTAACGCGCTTATTGATACCTGGCCGAAGCAGATTTTCTGATCGTATCTCGATTAGGAATGGCAATTTTTATTGATATCGAATTGAATGCGTGATTGCAACGAACGGGCGGCACATTTTCTTTCGGCGTCATTCGAGAATACAGATTGACAGCCTCAAAGAAATGACTCACGTACGCTCTTATCTTCCGTGTACATCGCCTCTAAACGTGCTCGCAACGAGTTTAAATGCTTTCCGTAACGCGATTGATACGAGTTCGGCCACGCGTTCTTCCCATCGGTTGTAAATATTTGAAGAGCTCTTGAAATAAAGACGAATTTAAAATTGATAAAAAAGCACGTTGTCGTTTCTAAGCGTCGAACAAATGTCTTGCACACGTGTAAGAAGTTCCCTTGGGAAATCGCAGGTGAACGCCTACGCGAGAAGACGATCCTGAAACGCGCCTCGTGTTTGCTGTTCAACTACTATTTATTAAAGAGCGAAATACAAGCGGAAGCTTGTTCGTAACGAACCGATGCCGAAGGTGTTACCAAGTTTCGAAGAAAGGTGATCAAATCTCGAACGGATTGACACACGTTGTATAAATAGAGACTGTCGTCACGCGTTTCACAAAAATATAGCTGTATTAAGAGGCGTATGGAAATGACTTGTCTCGATCTCGAGGAGGTCGTTTGAACGAACGCTCTTGCGAAACTCGTGCTAGTTCGTACCAAGATTTGTAATACCATCTCTCGTACTGAAACTCGTTCCGTTTCGAAAACGCGCGATATCATTCAAGTTTAACATCTTTCTTACGGTACAAGCGGCTCGAGCGCTGAGATCGGCCTCGCGTTAATTATCGCGAATCATACCATTGAACTAGAAACAATGCCGACGCCTAATATGTATATCTGACGAGCACGATGAGCGAAGCGAGCATAGCAGCGTATGTATGCCCTACTTGGACGACTTTGCATCGAGATTGCTCGTCGAGGTGTGGATGGAAATGAGAGCGGAGGATTTTAGGATTATTTCTCGCTTCGTTTTTCAGATGAACCACGTTCAAGGTGCAGATCATGGGATGACGTAGGACCGACTAAAATGGAAACCGTCGGGCAAACGCACAGACAACATCCCTCCTTAGAGGCGACTAGATCAAACACCTCGACGCAGTCGGCTAGAAGCGAGGACTCTTGGTGCTCGGCGTCGGACCACGATCTTTCCTCGGACGATGAGAGCGAGAAGAGTAATATCAGTATTAAGTAAGCAGATTTTATTGATAAACGCGCGGAAGATGGTCTATCCGACTTCGGAGGAGGAAGACAATTCGTAGCAATTGATCAGCGCAATTGTTGGTTCAACGAACCAATCGCGACGGGACTCTCTCCTATTCTTCCCACAGCGGCATCCTCCGGAGGACGTGTGCAATTAATCGGAAACGATTGTTAATTCTTCGCAGAAGTAATTGCCAATTGAGGAACACGTTGCACAAGGCAAGGACGCTGTGCGACAAGTGGAGGTCGCAAAATATGCGAGTGAACAATGCCGACCCGTTGGACACGCCCGGGAACCATGGCAGGCTGTCCAGATGGTTTAGCATGCGGAGAGGATCGACGCAGCAATACGACGTCGATTCTTCCGACACAGTGTCCCTTACTAGCCCTATCAAAACACCCCAGATGCCGCAGCTCTGCGAAGTCGAGGAGGAGAACAGCGCGATGGTGCAATTCCAGTGCATGCAGCAACGCAGGCAAACCCCGCCGGCTCTCCCCCCGGTACCTCCCAATTTGACTCCCCAACAGCTGAAGCGTCGACACATAGTAGCCGCTATAGTGCACTCTGAGAACAGTTACGTGTCCACGTTGCAGAGGCTAGTGAACGTACGTGGGTCCATTCGAATCTTTCCACGGAATGAACCGGAACTAATTGTTTCGTTTAAAAATAAATCCCACCTGCTTCTTCCGTGTTTCAGGATTACAAGAAACCGTTGGAAGAGTCCTCGCCGCCTATATTGAGTCAGGCGAAAATAGCTACGTTGTTTCATAGATTACCCGAGATTCTGCAATGCCACACGTTGTTTAGAATCGCGTTAGCAGAATGCGTACGATCATGGGACAAGGACGAAAAGTTAGGAGACGTGTTTGTAGCAAGTTTCAGCAAAGCTATCGTTCTTGACATATATAGTGGGTTTATAAATAATTTTTCAGTAGCTATGGATTTGGCTAAACAAGAATCAAAACGAAAGACTGCGCTCGCTGATTTTTTCAAGGTGCGACTCGCGAACTCTCTCCCTCTCGTTTACGAGCTATCTTTTCCTTTTATATTCACGATCGGCATTTCATCTTCCAGGTGAAACAAATAAGTGCGCACGACAGGTTGTCCTTTTTTGGGCTGATGGTCAAGCCCGTGCAAAGGTTCCCGCAGTTTATATTATTCTTGCAAGTGAGTATTTAAATTTATAAATGCTTCAGAACCGTGTTCGATGGATATTTTAATTCATTATGCGAATTTCGTTAGGACTTGTTGAAACACACTCCGCAAGGACATCACGATAGGATGTCGTTGCAATTAGCGTTGACGCAGTTGGAGAGCCTGGCGGAAATGTTGAACGAGAGGAAACGCGAAACGGAACAATTCCAAGCTTTCAAAGAGATGCTTCGACATGTGTCCGGCAAGTTGTCTCATCGTCCACTCTCCTCCTCGTCGAGGTATCTCATACGAGAGGACAACGTCACACAACTGGTAAATATTTATTCTTCCGAAAATTCATTTTATGTAGTTTGCTTGTGTAACTTACAATTCTCTTCTCTCAGGAATTTAATCAAAACGGTATGATAACCAAGTCCAAAAGACGAAGATTACTGCTGTTGAATGATCTCGTGATGTGCGTTTCGGTGACTCCGAGGTCTGCGGAAGATTTTAGCGGGAGTGAAAGACTTAGCTTGAAGTGGACGTATCCCGTGTCAGACATAGAGGTACATGCTTGTCTTTTGTCGAGCACGTTTGGTAATTCTACTTTTTCGGTACCAACATCTGTTTGTTTCGCAGATTCAAGATACGAGTACTTCACCAACGTTAAGCCGCTTACTCACTGCTGGCTTAAATAAGGGTGGCAGTTTAAAATCTGACAAGAGCGGAGAATGCGGACAGGCGGGTGCAGACAATTTGTGCGTGGAAATGAACGACTTGATGCACGACTACGAGGTCATGTCTAGGGTAAGCGACTTGATTGCGCAACTGAAGGGTAAATATGAGGTAAGTAAATTGTGAAGAAAAAGTAAACGACGATTGACTCGGTACACATTTATTAAAAATATTTTCCAACCCAAAGGGAATGACGCTGGAGAAAACTAAACAGATATTACAATCCATACAACTTTCGATACAACAAAAGGACGAGGACATGGTTTGGGCGGATAGTTGCTGTTTGCAATTAGTGACGAAGCAGGGACAGATGTACACGTTCCAAACCGAGAATCCCCTTGTGAAGAAAGACTGGATAACGGAGCTTAGACTGGCACAGCTAGCCTTAGATCCAAACAATTCCCCATCCTGGGAAGTACCTGAACAAGAACAGAGGCCATCCACGAAAATGCCGCTCTTTGTTAGCTCTCAGCCGGTGTATCATTCGCAACATCAGACAGAAGTAAGTATATTCTCTCTCTTCAAATATATTTCGTACGTATTTAATGGTAGTTTGAATTGAACGAAATGAATCTACTCTCAGGTACGTTGCGGATGCTATTACACCACGCAAAATCCACGTCCAACGAGGCGTCGCGGTAGGAGTCAAAGTTACTTGTGGATATGTACCAGCGATGGAATATCGAGTCACGTGACGGTGTTTGGTCAGTCGACGACTGCCTCGGCGACTTGTTTGAAACAGATGACGGCGTTCGATCTAGTCGAGACCAAGGTGGCCGCTGTAGAGTACGTGAAGGGCGTCACCTCAGATCCGCTCTCGTTAGCCGGTGATCTCGTATGGATGGGCACGGATTCTCGGAAGATCATCATCTACGCCGCCTCGGAACCGGAGAAGCAAGAGGAGCTCGGAAATTATTCGGTGTCGGGTCCGGTGATACAAATCAAGCATCACTGCGACAGCGTGTTCATCGCCTTGGGAATCGGATTGCTCTTGCTTTTCAGACGACAAGTAGACGGCACTTGGAACCTCAGGGACCCGTTCTCAATCTCGTTGGGCACCGAACCGGTCTCCTGCTTGATGCCGATCAACGCGTCGGTCTACGCGGCGTGCGGCAAGAAAGTTTGGGTACTTGACGGGGTCAGCGGCGAGATCACCAAGAGTTTTAGCGCGCAGCACGAACACGTCGGCAGCGTTAAGTTGATGGCTCATTCCGGAGTCGGTCTCTGGGTAGCTCTCAAGAATTCGAGCACTGTCTGCCTGTATCACACGGAAACATTCAAGCATTTGCAAGACATCAACATAGCGTCGAATGTGTTGAGAGTGACCAGATCAAATATCGCCTCGAATTCGTGTGGCGATAGTTTGAACAATAATCAGACCACCGTCACGGTCACGGCACTGTTGGCGTGCAAGGGCCTCCTCTGGGTAGGCACAAACGTTGGAATTAGCCTGACGATCCCGTTACCGCGATTGGAAGGAGTGCCGATCATCAGCGGTCGGGTCAATATTTCGTATCACGCTCATTTCGGGCCTATCACTTTCCTTCTCGCTATTCAGAACCCGAAGAATACAATAAACTGCGCGACCGACGAGATAACCGACGAGGAGACCGTGCAATTAAGACCAAAGGAATCGGACAGCGGTAGAACCAGAGATCGAGCGAGCTTAGATTCCTCCATGGCGAACAGCATAGTGAAATTGAAGCAACACCTGGCAAGCAGTCCTGTAATGTTGAGACGGAAGCGTAGCAAAGAGTACGAGTACAGAGGCTCGAAGACGCTCCCCAGGGGTCTTGGTTCCGGTGGGGGATTTCTGTCCAGTTCAATGTCCGGATCGCAAAGTTCCGGGGAGAACTGCGACGTTTATGGTTTGTACGGGGAGCTGATGTATGTCAAGGATTACGAGAACGAAAACAGTTCCGGTATCGATCTGATCTACGAGCCGTTGAGAAGGAGTGATCCGGAACTGGCAGCCATACCAAATAAAGTTAGCACCTTGCACCGTAGACTGAAAATGAAGATTACGAGACCCAGATCGCTGGACTTGTCGAACTGGTCGGTCGATTCCCACGCGAGCTCTCTGTACACGTCCTCCGGATCCGAAGAGAATCTGTCTTTAAAGACAGGAAAATTGTCTCGAAACAGTAGCACAGCTAGTCGAAACGGTCCCTACGACACGACCACCCCTAATAGTAGCATAGGTCAGCAATCAGTAACGGAGACCATACCGTCGCCTAACAATTTGAAACCAAACAGCAAAAAGATTAACAAAACATTGCAACAGATAGATCAACCGAAGCGAACCGTTCTGACGTTGATGGGTGGACGTGGTTATATAAATTGGAGACAGCTGAACGTACAGTCGGTCTCTGACAAAGGTTCCAAGTCTGGCTACACTTTCAAGGATCCCAACAGCAACGATGCACACATCGTGCTGTGGGAGATGAAATTATGATACTCGGTTGCGCTAGGCTTATCCTTACGCCTACTACATCAGTATGAATAGAAACGTTAAAAATGCTTACAATGGCCGATCGCAAGGTTCGCAGGATCGGTAAATAGGACCAAAAAAAAAGAAAAACGAGAAGAAACTTTTACTGTCGAACTGATACCCGCTTACATATTAAGGATACTCAAACAAGGATTTATTTACAAGCATTGTTCAATTAGCACAATTTTAAGTTGTTCGCAACGAGTGTTCGATGAGGTAGGATAGAAACCGCTAGGTTCGTAATGACAAGTTTCGTAAAATTTCCTGAAGCGTTCTTATTCGTCCGCAATGCAAAGACCTAATTTTCGTAGCTCTCTAAAACAGCAGAAACATTGTATTTTATTACACACGCTTCCATTTCCATCCCGTAGCGCAATCGAAGATCTTATATTTTTGTTGGTAGATTAAGTTCGCCGTTTACACTCGTATAACTTGGTCGCGTATTTTTCTTGGAACGGTGAGAAGAGATTTCATTTAATAGAGTGAGAATGGAACGAATGCACGTTATACGAGTGTACGCGTTGTCGGAAGAAGGAATTTATCTTCAAACATGTATTTTAATAAACATTGTTATTTCTATAGTTACATTTAAAGCAGTGGTATTCTCGTATCAGCACTGTAACAAAAGTTATAAATAGTACAGAATTATTCTATTTAATGTCGAATCTCTACATGTCCTGACAAATGTCACAGAGTACCACTGATTCTTTTCAAGTTCGAGTCGTCGAGTTCTCGCGTTAACTCGTTGGCGTTCATGTGATGACGCACATGAATTTGTGAGATATATTAATAAAAAGAAAGTTATCTTACACTTTATACGCAGGACGTTTCGCGTCGTGGCGAAAGACGATGGGACTTTTTTTTTAAACGTTTTTCGCGTTTTCATTTCAAATATTGTTAAACGAAAATTTAACTAATCCCCTGGATTATTTTATAAACGGGGTCGAAATAAAACGACACAGAGCAGTGCCTGTGATTTGTTCATGCGGACGCGTTAACCGCACCTAGCATGCGTAGAGTCTCTTTGACAATATTATCATTTTTTTTTTTATAATTTTCTTGATCGATCGACGAGATCGAGAAAAGAAGATCAAAAAGCTTATACGAAATCTCGTATATTGGCGTCGTTTAGTTTCTGCGATGAATGCAATAAAAAGGTATGAGAGTGGAGTTAAAAGTTTAATTTTGATGCTTTAGCGAAAGAAATAAGAGGACTTGTATATCTCGTATTGTTAACTTTGCTGGCCGATGATGTAGATCGTCCGGTGTGTTTAAATAAAGCATTTTTTTGAGGGTGCGCAAGATATTTTGTATCTTTTACAAATGTTAGTACGTTGAACATTTTTGATATATATTTTACTGCCAAATCACACGCGAAAGAAATGTTTCTCGGAGGACAGAGTAAGGATCGAAGAGATTAATAATAATGCGTCGAAGAGGATTGACAACGCATATTTGGTCCTGATGGTTCTCTATTTGTGATAGATCGACCGGGAGTGAAAAAGGGTTACGAAAGGTAAAAAGAAAGATTTATATTAGTTACCCACAGTGAGAGAGGGAGGGAGAGAGAGAGAGAGAGAGAGAGGGAGAGAAAGTATATTGTAATTCTATCTAAAATGTGCTGTTAAGTTTGACCACAAGTGCATGGACAAACGAGAGTCTGCGCGCGCGCGCGCGTGTATATATTACAAACATATTTTTCCGAAGAAATTGATTTTTGTATCGCAAGTGAATTCTGGATAGATTTATATTTTGTATACTACTTTTTTTCGTTTAGATTTATATAAATATATACGTATGTAATCTTATTTTGTATTTATACGAATGATGCATAACGTGTAACTTGTTTGCCAATACCTACGTACATACTTTGTTACACGTACACATTATTTACCATATAAAAATCGCGCACATGTGTATTTATTACTTATCGAAAAGGAACAAAACCGCTTTGAGAAATGAAAATGTTGCGTTCGATTCAGTAATTTTCATTATTTGTATCGCTACATCGTTGGATATTATAATTATTTGGAAACGAATATAGCCTTCTTTATCCTCTCCATTTGATTTTCACTTAGCTGCGTGGGACTGAATAATGTATGAGCGTTAATTTTCAGGTATATAGGTACTTTATTCTTTGTACAATTTGACGATATGTTTTACATTGTAATATGGCGCATAAATAATTTTCTACTAACATCATTTTCAATATTTCTCGATAAGGAAAACGAATTTATACCCTTTATCTTCTCTTAATCTGATAATATTTCTCATGATACCTACTACGATATGCGTGGATAAGTACGATATGTGTACTATACAATGTTATGAAATGTTAAGTATTACGTTTCGCTACTTCGTCAATTTAGTTTAGGTGACACCTTTTGCACGTACAATGAATCCCACTACGACATAGTTTTGTTCTTGTAAATAGTTGATTCGATTAAACGATATCCTTCTAACACGTCGAAGTATAATGCGGGTTGTATAAAATAATAAGAAAACCATCGTCGAAACGGTCCTCTGAAAACGTAAGTTTCTCTATCGCGTTCCTCTGTTCTTTGGGAATTGAATAAGCATAAAGGAAGCACATAACAGACAAAACGACACGGCCATCATCCGATTTAAACGTTAGCTAAAATATACACGACAGAGAATCCGTTTTTTGTTAGATAAGTAACTGTATATGTATAATATATATATATACGTAACAAACCGCTAGTGTTTCTTTTATTTTTACTCTGGTATGGTGCTCTATTAATTCTACATAATATATCTATAATCGTTTAATTACAATCATCTCGTTTGTTTCCTTACACATACCTGTATCGTGATAGCAGAGCAAAGAATTAACTGGTTATCTACATACACTGCAATTCTAATTGAAAGATACAAGCCCGATCACGAATACTCAATTCACTATACATAATTTTCCGATAAGTCGGTTGTACGCTTAGTCTTATACAAGATACTTTAGTTGTTCGTTAAAAGTATATCAAAAATCGAAAGGCGCAAATCGACAGTGTTTGGTAAAGAATTAAACTCACTGTTCTCTCATTTAAACATTCTTAGCGTTAAAATTACGAATTATTACTTTCGCGATAGAAAGCACGATCATCGCGATTATATCTGCAGGTGTATCGTTCTATTACATGTATTTATAAAATACCTATATATACATATACGTACACGTATGTAATGCAGATAACATAATAGATAATACCTGCCCGAGCTGCCTCTATTCCATCGCACACATAAACATTTGGTGCTGTGTGTGTTCGAACATAAAAAATGTTATTACATGACTCGTATGGGGAAGTGAACGGAAGTCATGAACATTTACACGATTCGAAATCAGGCGAAAGAAGAAAGAAATACGGTTACCAATTAAGAGTTACTATGTAATGTATAATACTGCTAGAAATTGTATTTTCGTCCTGTAACGAATCTTCGATGCTACCCTCTCGACTTTTCTTTTTACCAATTGTAACATCGAAGATAGATCGTTACCGTGAATGCTAGAACGCGTACATACGTCAGCTCTCACATTGCATACATGTTCATTTTTGGTAAGTGATGATGATTCAGTATGATTATCCTCGGTACGACGACGCATACTAATCTTTCCCCTCGTCATATAAAATTAACATGCTTAAAACAATGTTTTAAGGAATTTCGATCAATTCGATTTAGTTGGATTAACTTAGTCATAAAAATAAATGCGTAGTTTCAGCAAATTTAATAGATAAATTCTCTAAACTAATTTAAAGCAAAGTATAATTATTGTCTAATCTTATTGTTATTTTAATAGTGTGAGACGCAGAAAATTTGGAAGAATTACAGGAAATGCTTTTCCCTTGCAAATAAAACTACTTCTCATTCGAACAGCGGTACTCGAAAGATAAAAATTATCGGAGGTAGCATTTGCACGTTTTATAATACAATAGAAAATCGTTTAAAGTTTTATAAACAAAGGAAGACTGGGAGAACGTGTACAAAAATCCCATAAATCTCTGTTAGAAAGAAAATCATTTGATCGACGGTAATTAATGATGTGTGATGTAATGAGTAATGAAGTACTCGATTCTTTCGTAACTGTTGCTTTTTATCTGGCACTAAAGATCAATAAGAATGGTTGGAATTTCGTTCGTGTTCTTAGTGTGCGTGTATATAATCACGAGGTGTCTCGCTTGAAACGATTTTTGGCCAAGTTTTATTAGAAAAAAATATCTATACGAAAGCATAAATATATAAATCTCATTCCTTTGCAAAATTCCAACCAAAAATGTTGGTAAATTCGATTAAAGTAAATTATCACTTTGAATAATAAAAGAAATAGATGGAAGCAAATAATAAATTACTAGCATCTAAATATATACAAATATATCAAAAATTAAAGATAATAAATATTAGCTAAAGCGAAACGAAAATTTTTACATCCCTCGCTCGACTAAAGATAGGCAGTGTCCGATTCTATCAATTCGTATATTCTTTATATCCTTGTCGCTGTGATGTCTGTTTATATAATTTTGCGAACGAGAAACTTGGCGATAATAAATCCGATTGATGTTACACGCATAAGAAACGCAGAAACATCGATGCCGTCACAATGGTATAAAAGAATTAATTGGTAAATTAAAAAGCAATATGGCAAATACACCGCGTAAGATACGTTTGCAACTACGTGATACACGTATCATCGTAGCGAACTAAACGGATCGATGGTCCCGAAATTGTTACTACGAGAAAAATTGTAAATTGGTAACCAATGACGAATTTAATCGGTTCTCGGTCAACTTACAAACCTTGTCGATGAGATGACGTTCGTATATCGTCCGATACATGCCGATGTAACAAGTAGACTATGTATAAAAAACCATTCACTCTTGTACATGTGTACGTATCATTTTCGTCGCGAGTGATGTATGATGTATCAAACGGTGAGGACAGAAAAAGAAGAAATTAATCACCTAGAGAACAACGTCGGGCAGGGAGCAATGCCACTAGGCTAATTGCGTCCCACTTCGTCCACCATGATGTCCCATACCAATCATAGAACCACCACCGCCGCCGCCGATGTCGTCGCGCACGATCTTCCTCTCCTTATAATAAATTTCTTCGCTCTCCTTGTCGCATAACAGCAATACCGCTCCCCCGAACAAGAATATGGCTGCACCCCAGCCGACTCCGTACGCCCAACCAAACTCCCACATTGGTCGGTTTCCTGTAACATCAGTTTTCGTTCCTAATTAAACGCAATGGAGACGGAAGACGTGGATCGCGAGTGTCCTACGAACTTACCGAGATTAAGCTCTGCCGCGAAGCACACTGGATATATTACTAGGGCTATTAAAAGTGACACCACTGTAACACACGAAGGAACGTCAATGTCGTTTAGAATATACATATCGTCGAATGAACGTGGATAAACGAATCTTACATGCAAATCCCATGCAGAAGACTGCGAATCTATAATATTTGTGCTTCTCGCGGTTATCCTGTGATCTCAGGCCAAGACCAGTGAAGACCGTTGCTGCGATGTCCGTTATCAGACAGACCACACATAAGGCAGCAGCTGCTTTTATGTAAGCTGCGAGAACAGATGTAATTAATCGATCAAGTAAAATCGAATGCTATGAAAATCTTGACAAGAGTTCCCTTGTTCTTACCAACGTCTCTGGCTTGGAAACATCCTGCAGAGTCTGGCACGTTAAATGGCAGAGGTGTGGGTGCAGTCTCTTCTATACAATGTGCAAACAGACCTTGCCTCCATCCTAACGACATCAACCAGTCGGTGGAAGCCAGACCCATTATCATCAACAATATTACAATGATTCCACATATGAAAGCTATCACCTGTAACACAAGAGGAGCGTTCCACTTTTAAGAAAACGATTACTTGAATTATAAAACGTCGCCTGCAACGCACGTATTGCGTCTACGTATTCGTAAAATGAATCTACCTGTGCGATCTCGGTATCGCCCATGTGATCTTCCGCGACCGTGTACATGATCATTGTACATTCACCGCGCACTTCTCAAGATTAGTCCCGATGGACGAAACCGTGGGAGTTTGGCTATCTAACTTGGAACGGAATCACAAACCATTCACGCTCTTTTCGATTTCTTCGGCGAGCACCGTTTACGGGACATCGTACACTCTTCCGCGGATCACTCTCGACAGATGACGAGGCAGCATTTAGAGACGATTCGAAGACGCGAAACTCTCGTGAACGACCAACACCTTCGGGGTAAACACAGTTCGCGTCTCTCGTGTGCACGTTCGATTTTCACAAGACCTTTCCCGGGATCGCAAAGAACGTCGCACGAATTACATCGTTATCGTGGGTAAACAGATATTTTCTCGCGATTCGTTCGCTGAATCTCGCGAAAAAAGTCGCACGGCCGACGAGGTCAAGCGGAGGCTGTCAGGCTGTCTCGAGACCCGAGTCGAGGGAGTAATTGGGTTCCAGGGAAGCTGCGCCCATTAAAGGTCGTGGCGCAGTGCGCGAACGTGATGGAGGGTGCTTTTTAGCGTAGGAACGAAACTTGAGACGGACGCCTCCGTTTATAAAAACATTTTCTAATCAATCTGTCTGTAAAAATGGAGCTTCCGATTCGAAATCAAGTGTCGAAATTTCTGCTCAACCTTTTTTCGTATCGTACCCATCTTATATTACGTACTCTGTTATAAAAACCCGATATGGCAATGATTGTTGTTACAAGTATCATCTTGAAGTAATTTTACTTGAATAACGATCTGTTGAAATAAAAGGGCAAGGATATAGCTTACCTTCAAGGGCCTGGTGATAGTGATTGTTTCGATGGTGGTCGTTTGCGACATTTTCGACTGTAATAAAAATAACATGAACATGTAACAAAATAAAATAGAAAAACTAATGTCAACGAAAATAATTGTATGAGTATCTGAGGTCTGTAAAAATTGTACTAGTACCGAAAGAAACAAATGAGAAGACTAATGAATATTAATAGTGTTAAATCAGATAAAAGGGTATATTTATTGATAGGGTTGGTTCGTATAATTAACATTTATTCTCTCTACAAGTTTATACATAAATGTAGGAATTTCTCTCTCTGTAAATATTGTTATCATCTGTAGTAAGTAAATACTGGTATCGTTTTTATCACCATTTCTGGGTTTGTAACTTGCAAGCATCGTAATGTATTATACAGAGAATATTAGTTTGATTAATATAAACGTTTTTTATCATTCAATGAAAGATTTCTCAGTAATAAATAAAACACTTGGTTAGAACTAACTGAAACACTTACAAAGTGGTTATTATGTTCACTGTACAAGCTTATTAAACCTCGTATTATGCATCAGATATTAAATGAATGGATGTGACTTTAGAGACTGATAACTAGCAGAGTCGTAGATACGCGAGCACGAGATTTCCGAGTTAACAATACCGCTGTTCGGTTTTAAGGATGGTGTCACTTAAAATGTCAACAATACGTTTCGACAATGCGTTCACTATTGTTATATGACTATGCGTGCATCGCGTACTGCTGACACACATACAAGAAGCATGGATTGAGTCAGTCAGTGAGTAATCGCTGTAAAAGCGTGTAAGGGACGAACATTCTTATTGGCTCTCGTCCCGCCGAGATTACTGACGTCGAACTGCTTGATGCTTCATCTACTTTCCTACTTTCCTTCGTCGACGAATAAAATCTCGCTGCTCACTCAGTCCACGTGTTACTTCCAATGGAAAAACCAATTTATACGAGTTGTAGTTCATACACGAGTCTCTTCAAACTTCAGATTCTGTTTTGTTCGTATTATAAGTAATTATTAATAGTATAAAATAAGATAAAATGTGGAAACTTGTGCGCATGTGACACTTGACTTCAAAGATTTTGTATGGATTACGATAGTCCATAGGTAGTCGAAAAGCGGACCGATATTACTTATAAGTCTATCAATACAATTACATTTATATTTATATATTTATTTATTTCCTGCAGGCATATTTTACCGTATTCAACAAATTGTAGTTCCGTCTTTTCCCACGTGGGTAGTGGTAGCATGACTATCTTTCCAAGTTCCTCCACAATGATTTCGCACTGAACAGGTACCACATACTATATATTATATACTAAAGAGTGCCCTTTATATATATTTTGTACATTTGAAAGTTTAATTAATAAAGAAACTCATGTTCTCCTGATACAAAATCCAATTTTTGGAATTGCGACGTCGCGGTAGAATTTAATGCTACCTCCTATGGTCTTATGTTCTCCTGATACAAAGTCCAAAAATCCGAATTTATTGAAAGAATTTAACGTTGTAACAGGAGAATATAATGAGTGAAGTGATGTCCTTTCCTGGAATTCTGTGACGTCATAATTCCAAGAATATCTGAGCATAAAATTTCAAGCGCTGACAACTAATGTAATAGTGACCACGGCTAGTTTATCGAGTTTCCTGTTTCGGAATTATATATACAGGTATTTGACTGTACTCTTAATTCGTGATTCTAATATACTGTAAAACGCAAAGAATATCAGATTAATAAATACCAATTGCGCTCTATATATGACCAGTAGACATTCTTTATTGGGATAGAATAAGATTAGGCAAATGTGCAACAATTCAAAATATATTTGTAAGTATAAAAATATATTTGACAATCTTAAGTCTATGCGTAGAACGTTGCAATCCTTGTAAATGTATTTCACGATTAGTCATTGTTAAGAAACAATTTATTATTAACAAATAAAGTTTAACATTTCTTTGTATATAAGTAGAATCATTTTCTTCTTGATTGATCTAATCAGATTTTTGATCGTTCCTAAGAAGTATTGCAAACTCATGG
The DNA here is from genome assembly GCF_001652005.2 of Ceratina calcarata. Classification (NCBI taxonomy): domain Eukaryota; kingdom Metazoa; phylum Arthropoda; class Insecta; order Hymenoptera; family Apidae; genus Ceratina; species Ceratina calcarata. Next base: position 587,496 of record NW_017176894.1, on the reverse strand, counting down.
TAGCATTTCAACGACGACCATAAGCATGATGCGATTGATGCGCTGCAACATGAATACAACACATAAAATAAAGATTAATGATTTCGAAGAACTTATGTTCGATCTTAGACTTACGTTTATAAAGTTCTTGAAACTTTGTATTAGGTAACAGAGAGTGGACTTTATCCAACACTGTAGCCTTTGACGCCAAAGACGCATTCATGTTCCAAATCTGTAAGAAGACTTTGTGTCGTGATTCATGTCTTCTGGAATAATTTTGTGGTGGTGGTTCTATATTATTACTTGGATAATGTCTTCTCTTTCTCTTATAGACACAGTCACTCCGCAAACTTCGTCACCTTCCATGACGCAATCGGCAAATTGTTCTCCAATAGCAGCGAGCACCATTTCTTTCCAAATTGTTTCCTACAAACGATGAGATCAGCATTAATAAGATGGTCAAAGTAATCAACATTCTAAGACCTACAGTATCAGATTTATAGCACTTCAATCTCCATGTTCCACCATTCTGATTGATAGGCTCTTCCCATAATGGATATCTTTCATCTCTCATTAAATGATAGCTATACCTGACCTATCGCAGAGTTAACACTTGTTTATATGTATTCTCGAACGCGTAAGTATAGTGTAAGAAATTGGACAGGAGCTTACTTGTACAGCACTGGCTTTTGGTATATTATTGAAGACAGCCCAAAAGCTTTGTACAGTGTTCACAGTATAAATCTTCGTTAAATTTTGTTTATACTCCTCTACAGTTGTGCCAGATATAGCTCTGTCAATTTTATCAACTCTTTAGAACTTTCTATACACGCTATGAGCAAACAACGATCCAATGCTATCAGGATTAATTTTTATTCACACATCTTTAAATAATAACAAGCGGACAGACACTATTACTAAAATAATCTTTCTCCTAGTCCAAGTCTACAATCTTAAAATCCTATTATATGCAGTTAGTACGAGTGATTGCATCAATTATACGACTTATCAGTTTTTAGTTTTATTAAAAAATCTTTGTACAAATTCACGTATGACGTTGATACAATGAGAAGTAAAGCGATGAATAATATGGTCTAACGTTATTATGGGTAGTTTAACTCTGTAAAATATTTCTCGCTGTTCACAATTATTTCCTGACGTTAATATCAGAGACGTTTGTCAGAATTCTCGTATCAATCAAGTTAAGATAAGAAGTATATAGACGTGCAGCGAATTCGATAGTTGACGGAATAGAAAATAGGCATTCTTACCTGTCCAACCAGAAAGTCCAGGCGGACTGCAACGGTATCCCCGATGTTTCATGTTCTTCGATCGTTTTGACTGTTTCATCTGAAAATACCGGCGACTTCGACAAGTCCGTCGAGCAGTCCTCTTTCAAGTTGCACTCGATCGCAGCCATGTTCGAAGCGACACACATTATACATTATATATATATATATATATGTGACGTGTAGCGCAAGGCAAGTGACGTCATTAGAAATCGTAATGTCAAAAATCATATGATCGGGGGAAAAACAAAGATAACGAACGATTCATCTTCGATGGAAGATAGTCGTCGATATTTTAATCACGGTTTCAATAAGCATTATTATACAATCATTATCGTCCTAATGTATTTACCGGTCCCGGAATTTTTGAAGGGAAAACTTTACGTCCTCAGCAATTGTACATGTACGATCCATGCAAAAGAACGACTAGAATTTTACATATAAGGTTTATTAAATATTTTTTTATGTACAGTGTTCTTGACATACTTGCGTTATCTATACAGAATTGCTTTTACATCGTGACATAGGTCGGCAGACAAACACGTATTCAAATGCTTTCCTTCTTCCCCGTCTTCTGCCTAAACGACGGTACAAATTTCGACAAGCGACCTTTCAAATAAAATGTATAAATCGCGTTAAATATTATTCGTTGGGAATAGCACCGTTCGATTTATGATCAAGCCCACGACGGTTTGATGGTCGTTAAAAGAATAGCGGTCGTAAAAATAATGTAACATTGTAACGTGCAATGAAATATTAAAAAACAAGTCGGAATGTTATGGAAACAGATCGGATCCTAAATAACTTTCGATTAAAGATGACGTGGGGAACGAATTTTGCGAGATGATCAAGAAAATCAGGAGAAACCATAAGTTCTTTCGCAAAAGAAGCTTTTTATTTACATTTGTTCGTCTTTCTTCAGCACTATATTCATTTTAGTCTAGTAATTGCAATGAAATCCAACAAAACCGATCGCACTCACACGGATCATCTTGCTGTGGAATGTTTCGCATATAATAAATACAGCTTTCGACATAAATAAAACGATACGACTGTTGCATTTACAACCGAGAACGAGATAGAGGATAGGTAGGATGGAGGATAGGAGGTACGTGTATAGTGAACGGGATTTCGTAGTACGATCGTAGCTGGGTAGACGAGTGCATACTCGTTTAATGCGTGTATGTTTCCTCTGTTTGTGAATCTCGGTGCTTGCATTCGGATAAAACCTGCGCGGGTTCTATCAGAAACGAATTTTAATGTATCTACTCACGACGAGCCCGTATACCTTATTTACAACGTCCATATAAACATATACACTGCGCTGTGACCGCTCGTTAAAACTATTATCGATATTAAGTAGAAGGTTCTTCGATACTTCGTGAAAGATTTTAACGACAGGGTTTCGATTATTCGGTTCTCGACTGGAGACATGCATTTCGTAGAAACGTAATTAATCGAGAATTTCTTACGCATAGCATCAGAGTACATTAGAGTGAACACTAGGCTTTGACAACCGAGAGAGATAATCGAAATCTTACCGTGTCCCAGTACCGTACGTTTTGTACCTCAGGTTCGATACGGAAAAGAAGTCGCGACAATAAGTAAGATAATTCGACAAATTGAAATTAAGGGGGTGGAGAAGAGAATGGAGCAGGAGAAACAAAAGGAATATGCTGGCCTGTGTGCCAAGTATTTAAATGCTTCGTGGTTGTGTCTCCGACGCGGAGAGGAAATATAGTTACATCGTGCTTGTCGCTCGACATTGAATTCGTTTAACAGAAATCGCTGATATCCGTTCCTACGAGCGCAGTAGCATCTACTGGCTACATCGACGTAACTTAATATCGTAACAGAGAATCCTTAATCCAACCCTTAACTGCTAAATCAATCTTACAATTGGACTGAGTGATAAATTATTATCGACTGTACAATGCCGTTAGTCTTTTATTCCTCTTCGACTTCTCTTTGCCCATATTTAACCATTATATTCTTCTTTATACTTGGCCTTTCCTTCGATTCGACGAACAAAAATTACGCGTTACTCATAGCTGCTCGAAATCGCTTTCTCGTGGAGCTATGACAAATTCCTCTCGTTCGTTCTCGATCAGTTTTACTTGGACCACGCGAATGATTTTCCATTCTATTAAATCTTTAGTCTTTTTCCGCTTTCGCTCTTCGTTATAAAATATACTTCCCGTCGATCCCGAACGGGACGTGCGATCTCGAGGAAGGATACGACGACGCGTGTATCGGTTGAACATGTGACCAAATAGACTCCAGCTACGAACGTGAATCTCAATTCCGAGTGCCAACTGAAGTATTAGAAAAAATTTTTTAAAGCGAACTGCTAATCGTAGATACCGCGAACACATTTTGATCGAGTCACGTGTTGCACCGATACTATCCACAGCCGAGTTTTCTCGCTACTCGAAGAAGGAAAAACGAAAGAAAGCTTGCTTCCCTATACAGAAGATTTATCTTTTCTCCCTTTCTCCCCGCGACGAGCGATATACGACTGTTTGTTTAAATCACACGAACCTTAATAAGTACCAAGTGCCTAATCGTAAGGTCAATGTTCGAGATACCCTGAACACTACGCACCCTCAGCGGGTGGTAGAGGATAAGAAACTTCTCTTTACCGAGTTTCGCGTATACATTAATACCCTCCTCGTTTCATTCCCCGCTGCTCGAACTTCGATAATAAATATTACGGTTACCACGGGAGAGACGAGGCGTCGCGTCGTCGGCTCGGACGCGGAAACGCGAAGCGGGAGAATGCGGATGCCGAGTTTCTTATTTTTTTTTATTCTTACTTTTCGCTCATTTTGCGCTTTTATATGTATATGCTCTCGTAAGAAGTCCCCGGCAAATCATTAATGCTACCCACTCGGACTTTCCGCGAAAGCTCGCGATATAGGGTTTGTCTATACACAGGACGTATCTTACATAAAAAGGTAAAGGTAAAAGTAGTTTCTTCGAAGTTGTTTAGACCATTAGTTGTCGCAGTGAGAGCCACGCGGAACATCTTTTTATATCTTTGTTGACGATCTCACCTCTGACCGTAATCTGCAACAGAGAAGATAAGAAAACAATCGTAAGAAACTTGTAATACGTTCCACTTTGCTCGCGTTTTATAGGATAGTAGCTCTAAATCTGCCGTTTATCTACCGTTATCATTAGGACCGTAAGGAATCTCTTAAAAGCTCGTATCCGCTGTACCTACCGGAAGAATTCGCGCTCGCGCTAATTCATTGTTCCTATCAAATTGCTTTTAACAGCGTTGCTATTCCGCCGCTGTAGCGAGAACGAGAGCCAGAGAAAGAGAGAGGGTAACTTGAACCTCCGGTAGGTGAACTTTTTTATCAACTTCTTGGGGAGATAAAACGCGCGGAAGCGTGGAATCTGAACTTTTTTAATGCGACCACGTTATACCCGTTACCTGTTCTTTCATTGTAACCGAATTACGCGCGCTGCATTATGACGTCTAGGCGAAAGATTCTTCCAAGCGAATATTCTTCATCCTTTTTATCGACGATATGCCTTCAGTGAACGGTTATACGAATTGGTTATACGAATAATATTGCCGGATAGCATCTACGATATTACAATTTTCAAGCGACGGCGGCGTTTCGTAAGGGAACTTGAATAACTTTTTATAAAATTTTATATAACGCAGCGTCGATACTCACCAAGACAACGGGAACAAGTAGTTATCATTCTTAACACCCTCATCAGACTTTTACGTATTGATGTACAGCTGGTGGTGAGCCTGATGCTGACTCTGGTGCGAATGTTGGAGAGAGTGTTGATGCTGATGCAGCGCCGGGTGTCTCGCGTTGAACCTTACGCTTCCAGCGAGGGAGCTTCCTCTGCCGTGGGTGCCGACCATGCTCGGGGTGTCGGACAATTCGTCGTCCTCGGCACCCAGACTGCGGAATCTGACGAAACCATCTTCGGCGACGAGCATCGTCGAGCCCGTGGTCGGCGTCTGCTCGTGGCCACCGGTCACCTGCTGCACCGGGGTGTGCCTGTCGCGAGTCTCCGAGTTCCGCATGGTCTGTATACCGTTACCGTGCCGGTTTAACGAACCGCGCCCCTCGTGCGGAAAGTGGCCCATGGTGCCCGACTTGCGAATGGAATGCCTCTCGAAAGTACCTTAAAAAATGAGTTGGTGCTCAGCAAACGCTTTTAAGTTTATATAAAATTTTATTCTAGTTTCTCGATGGCATCTCGTTTACACAAAAGGGGAGGTTCAACTTTTGTCAAGAACAGTGCGAGGGATCTCGGAAAATTACATTCGGATTGAATTTCTTTTATTTTCGAACCGGAGCGGGAATTGACAAAATCAATGTCTCCAGACAATGTGCTATTCCGGTCGACGCTGCCTTAGAGGTAATAGCGCGTCGATTAGAAGACAAAGCGCGGAAAGAACTGCTGATTTCGAGGTTTCAATATTGTACTAATACCGCGAGTCAGCGTTCCGGGGCTCTCTCTCCCTTCTCTTAAAGCGCGCATTGACTGAAACAGCGCGTTATACCCCGCGCGACCTAATTTATCGTTACATGTTGCGAGGGAAAGAGCGAGACAGTAACGTGGAATTAAAATCAAGTTTTTAAAAGAACCTTTACCTCGTCATGAATTTCATTAAAAGACTCTAATAAAAAATGCTCTCTCCGCGGTACGTGCGTTACATTTTACACGCGACCGAGCTTTGAGCGAAAACAGTCTTCCAGGTAAAAGGTGCAGCGTGGAAAATGAAAAACCGCCAATCAGCAGTTTATAAAATATCCCAGAGCACGTATGTCAGCAGGGAATTCGGTTTTAAACGAGATGGTAAGAGAAATAGGTGAGAACGGTGTTATTCGTGAACCGGAAACGAGATCGGAGAACGGTCATCAGCCGATCGAGACCGTAACGTCGAATATCGCTGGTTACCTGATATGTTCAAATGCTCGGGTAGCGTGTTCAGCGGGAATCCGTCATCGTAAACCTGTTTCCCGGTCCTCATCGTGTAGTTCTGTATCGCCTGGTTGGTACTGCAGATAGCCGGGTAAAGAACATCGTCCATGTTCTCGGTGGATGTGGAGTTGCCGCAGGGAAACAGAGCGAAACCAGAATGCACCGGGTGTTGCTGCAGCTGTTTCTCCCTCAACGGGTACTGAGACAGACTGGCTACCCAGGCGAGGAGCCCGCACACCGCCAGTTCCAACAGCCTGACGGAGAACTGCCAGCCCCACCAGAGCCAAGGATACGACTGCGGTCGTTCCTGGACGTTGCCGAAGATGCCGTACAATTGGACGAAGCCCATCAGGATGAAGACGACAGCTGTAGCGATGCTGGTGGTGATGGCCGTGCTCAGGGCCACCGTGGTAGGATCGGCGCCGACTATGTGATTCGCTCCGGCGGTCTTGTTGTTGGTCAACAAGATTTGCGAACGCACCACTCGGTACACGTACATGTAACCGAGCCCGAGGGTCACGCAGACGATGATGTAGATACACTGACAGATCAGCGGCAGTATCTTGGCCTCGTCCTGGTAACCGAGCACGTGCGTCGACACGTGAAGAGAGATACAGAGGACGCAGTGTATCGTCGACGCCAGGATCAACGCGATCGGCGAGAGAAACCTGTTGTTCAACGACGGCGCCTCGGAGCAACGCGCGAGGTAGAGGACCAGAGTGGCGAACGCGCTGGACAGCAACGGCGCGGGGAGGTACATGAGCACTCGGGACAGGGGTTCGGGCAACGAATGGCCCAGATTGTAAGCGTCGTAAAACAGATGAAAGCACCTAAGAGTGCAGACGGTGGTGAGGAGCAGGTGAACCGTGAGGAAATACGATTGGGTGAGGAGATTCGTTGCCTCGTTGAAACGTACGATCTTGTAGATCGAGTATAGAGCCATTAACGTGAAGAGGATCGCGGCCACGTATACGTGAAGGAACCAGGCGACCCGCCAAGTGGATTCGAGCGGATGCTGCGTGTCGACCTGCGGCACGTTGCGATCGTCGGCCTCGTTCGGCCTCTTCGGGGGTGGCGCGGGCGGCTGTGGCTGAGGATACGGCAGTCTCTCCGTGTCCACGATTTCAATGTTTTCCGTCTTGAAACCGTTCTCGGTTCTGAGGCCGTGGTAACCGTCGTCGTCGTGCCTCCTGGTGTTCGGCAGGTTGAAGATCGTCGGCTGCGTAGCGGACTTGGAGGGATTCAACGTGCTGAACGTCCTGGCCGTCGTAGTGGGCGGCATGGTCATCTTCTCCGTAGTCGGAACTACGGGCGCGTTATGCGGCGGGGTCTTTGTGGCCAGGGGTTTTAACAGGATTTCAGGGATATCCTGTTTCTTACCGTTGCTGCCGGAGAGTATCCTGGAGATGCTCGGGTAGTGCAGGGTGGGCACGAACTCGTTTGTATTGTTTCTCCTGTCGGAGTCGCTGGACTCGACCACGTTCTGCTCCTTGCTGGGTGTGTTCAGAGGCTTGTTTCTCGAATGCGAATGCCTCTCCGGCACTTGGGACGGGCCCTTGAGGTCGGGTGGCCTGATGGGTATCCTCTCGTGGGCCGGCGTGCCGCTGGGCGGTGGCACCGGTCTTTTGTGACCAGAATGAACGTCCGAGTTGGTTCCTCTAAGCGTCGGCTTATTCGCGAACGGATGGAGGTACTCGGGTGGCAGTGGGGGAGTGAACAGAGCGCGAGAAGGGGGCGCGTACGAGGGTAACTCGCGGAACACCGGCGACACGGTCGCCCGGGGAACAGGAGGAGGGTATCTGACGGTAGGAATCGTCGGACTGGCCGTCGTCGTCGTCGTTGTCGTCGTCGTCGTAGTCGTAGTGGTGGTCGTCAAGGGTGACGGCACCGTCGACAGGGTCGTGCTGGCCGAGACTTGGGCATCATAGGCCGGCACGCTACGCTTGGTGGTCGCTGAACTGTGCGCCACTTTGCTGAATATCGCCGCGATGTTCTTCTCCAACGCGGTATTGTCCAAGTTGAAGATCGGGCTGTTCGGTCCACCGTCGCCGCTCGCCGAAGAGAGCGGGATCGAGCAGAAGCATAGGACGAGAAGCATCAGCGTCGACGGGAGCGGACGCGTCGTTGAGGTCATGATAACAACGATGCTCGATAGCGGGAGAACCTGAAGCGGGAGAAGCACCAACAGCCTAAGCGTTCAGCCGGGCATCGGTTCATTCCATAACCGAGAATAGAAAACGAGAGAGCCCTGTGCCGGGACGCGCACGACTACGAGCAAGTACACTCAACGTTCTAAGGACACTTGTGACGACGTCTGTGTATCTTCCTCTAACGAATCCCTATTTTATCTGCCCTTCGGCTTCGGCTCGCCGCGCTCTTCTTTCGGAAACTTTTGTCGGTATTGCGGGCTACAGCCTCACAGCAAGTCTCGTCATCTCCAACTCAAATATTACATTTCTAAACGTTCTAGACGGCGGCGAGTGCATTCCACTTTGCCGAAACCCCTTGCCGCCTTCTCCGTTTCTCTATGGATAATAACTGTATCACTGGCCTGATCTTTGGGAGTGGTTCCGTGGTCAATTCGATCGGTGCTCCGACTACTCGAATTCCTCTTCGAGCGATCCGTATCGTTCCTCTTCTCCGTTATCCGTCGAGTACGCGCTCGACTATCTACATTTTCGAACGACGGCGCCGCGAGACCAAATTTCCACGCGATTCGCCGCCAGGACCGATCGACTGCGAATTGGAAATTAAGAATGGATCGCTGACTATACCCTCTCTGTCGATGGTCGCCACCGATCTCTTTTCAACGTCTATAGAGAAGCAGCAAACACAGAGAGTACACTCGCTCCTTTTCTCTATTTCGTTAAGGGTACAGTGGAAAGCTCCGTACACGAGCGACTATTACCGGCTTGCCTCGTGTACTTGCATTATATCATCGGGATTCAATAACCCTCGGATTATTTCGCCGTGGTAACGGCGTTACAACGTTGCCTTGTTCCCAGGGCAAGACTCGATTTAAAACCTATCTACTTTTACGGACGATAGAACCGAGGCGAACTTGTTAGCCGGGCTTAATCCGATATCATCATTGCTCGAAGCCATCCCAGATTCGCGAGAGCCTCGGGCGGAACCTGAATTCCTGGGGGTACATTTAATGTGTGGAATCAGTCGGTGTGTTCCTTCTGGATGAGATGCTCCCGTAGTTACCGCGTCCATTCATTTCCTCGAAACGTGTGCGCCACCGAGAGCTGCCTTTTATCCCTTTCTCTCCTCTCTCTCTCTCGATGCTCGCTCCGCGCCGAAACCACTTTTCGCCTCTTCGAACGGTGTCTGTGAATCACCGGCACCTGCAAAAAGGATTTCATTGTTAATTTACCTCTATAACCGCGACCAGTTAAACGTTATTCCGCTCTATCGACTTGGTTTCAGAAACGTTTACGCTCGTTTCTCCCCGAAAAGCGTAACCGAACGTGAAAGAAGATCGTGTCGTTCCGACCAGCAAGTTGGGGATCCACTTTTACTTTCACCGCGCGATAATTTCGTTCCGCGTTCAGCTCCACGTCGCATAAATTTCGCGGGCAGGAACGATTTCGACGTAATGTAATTAAACGTAATTAAGCCTAATCAACGATCCATTTTTCGGTGTATCCGTAGCTTTCCGGTATATCACCGTTTACATTTTCCGGGCGTAATAATATCGATGATACCAGGTAACGCAAACGTAGTTAACAAATTATTTTAACGTCAGAGACAGGTGTTTTACGAGGTATTTTACGGCCAGCCGTGCCCGCTTTCAGCCCGGAAATGTTTAACACGAATTTGCCATCTGTTTTTGAAATTCTCCCAGGTTGATAATCCGGTTCGGGTCACCTACGTATCGTAACGCCGAGGAAAATGTTTGAAACTCGCTCCGACAGATACATCTTTCTGTCCCTATTGATTCTGAACATGTCCGACGAACGAGAGCTAGACAGATAATTTTTAGAGTGTATCCATTAAACGAGTTCAAGTTTCGCGATAAAGAATCTTGGTGGCAAAGAAAGGACCAAGTAAACGGGTCATAGAGCAGAGAAATTAAAGATCGTGGAGAGGCAGGTTGTCTGAATAGGGCGCGGGAAATGTAGGTTCCATTGAAACAGCGCTTACGTAGAGTATAGGGAGAGCGCAGATAAGACACGTAAGCCAATACGGAGTAAGAAAAGAAGGAAAAGGCGGGTGAAGTTCCACTTAAAATTGCCGTCGCTGAGCGCACAATGACGCGCGCGAGACGGCGAGGACCCGGTTTAAAAATTTAATTTTACGTTAACAATCGATCGTAAATTGAGCCGCGTCAGGGACAGGGCGACGGGTATTAAATTTCGGATGTGTGTAAGGTGGAAGACGGAAGCCGTTCGAACGTAGACGACTCGGGCTACACGAGGATGCGCGTCACAGGAAATTGCTCGACCGACTAAAAAGGAATACGTCTCGCTGACTCAGTTTTCGATCATCGCGTTGCCATTAATTACGGTTCATAGAGTTACCAGAGGGGACGTCCTCGTGTCCAGATAGTTTACAAAATCCTGTATGGCTTTTCATTATAATTATTCGTTTCCCCGATTCACCAGGATAATTCCATTCCGTGGAGGATTTTGGTGATATTCGAAATGGCACCGTAATGGGGGATTTGAACGGGTAATCGATGATTAACGCGGATTACGCTCGCGCGTAGGTAAGCACGGGAAAATCACTGTATCGCGTTAAACAATGGAGTAGGGACGGGGGACCTACGCCGATAAAGTAAATCTCATTTTGTCGAATACTAATTTGTGTTCGGTAATAAGTTTGATGCCGTGTTCGCGGAACCGGTGTCAGAGTCGCGTCAAACGTGCTCTGTGAGAAATTGTACCACATGGAATTATTTACGTTTAAATATTAACAAATGTAATTTAAGATTTGCATACAAAATGCGGAGTTAATCGTGTCACGGTTCAACTTCTAGTTATTTCTGTTATTGCGGATTGAACTTTTGCTACCAGTAATTTTATTACAACTTTTCTTCGCAATTAATATTTCCCATTCGCTCGGGATACGACGAAAATTTGCGGATCAGATTCGTACGAAGCGCAATTATTATACGGAGAATTTCTGTGTCACCTATTTCCGTATTTATATCTTTGTTCCGTGCAAACGCGTCCGCGCGGCAAGCGGAAAATATGTATTTACGGAAGTAACAAATTTCAATGCGTCCGTTCCAGTACACCCCGGGGAGGCTTTGCTCGAAACTTATACACCCGGCAACTTTTCATCGATCGTCGCAGGTGAGCCGATTTCGTGATCGAATGGGACAAAACAGTTATTTATATTCGTGTTACTTAAATTCTACGCGATGTTACGCGCCACACGTTGAAACGCAGAACGTGTAATTCCTATAAACGCATCGGGTTCTCGGTTTGGAGATAATTTTTTTCCTAGACGTGGAGGCGAGATGCGTTTCCTATTCTTTGGAAACGATCATGCAAAACGATCCGCGAATCGCTTTGCCTCGGGCCAAGGAACCGTGGCTAAACGCGACCCGACCGGATCGTAGACGAGCAATTATTAATCGTGCGTCATTACGAGTGGAAATTAATCTCGTCTCCGGAGGGCTTTAGCGAATTCTGTGCGTGCATCGAACTTCGGTCACGCGAAACCGATCCGAGCCAATGAGAAACACGGATCGAAGGAGACGCGGACGCGCAAACTAACGAACGTCACGTGTGTTTGCCAAATTGAACCAACTATCCGTTGAATCGCACCGGATAACTCGCGTTACACGTTCGCAGTTACACTTGGTAAGCGTTAACGCCGGCTATTCAAGAGGCAAACGTTTGCGTCTGAAAAAAGGTCCGACGGATGAACTTGTTTCCGCGGCGATACCGATCAAAGGGCATTAAACAGTTTGAAAAGCCGTTTTTCGTGAAAATCATTGGAATCGTGAGCCACGATAAACTGAACTCGGATCGAGTAAACAACGACCGATGGCATCAAAGTAAATTTCAGTGAGCGGCACGGGCTTTCGCCGCGCTTTTATCCCCAAGAAAGGCCAGTTTCGATTAATTCGTTTCGTTTTACTTCCGGTAGTAAATTTTAATTAAATTTTTCTCACTCCCCGACGAATTCACGGTATGCGCGCACCGAACGAACTCCCGTTCTCGTTTTATTTTGGTTTAAATCCAAACCGGGTCCCGGGAAGTAATTGTAAAAGTTTAACGAATTTCTGGTTATATCGGAACTGACGTCAGACGGTTCTCTCCTCTCTCTCTCTCTCTCTCTCTCTCCGAGGTACGTAACTAAATAATGGCTCACCGGTCGCGCTCGGGTCACGCGTTTCAGGAACGCAGCGCGGTGCCATTTCGTATATCGATGCTTTACGCTAATTGCGACACTGTTTTGCGGAACAAAATTTCATCGGATTCCGATATCCATCCCCCAGTATCCTCGGACCGCGCCTCCAAATTTCAACCTCCCGGAGTCCCGTTTGAAATCCATCAATAAATACTCCGGTATTTAAAGAGAACGTTCCGTTCTTTTAAAACGATACCGTAAATTAAATAAAGATAAAACTCCGGACGCTGATAATCACGCGTCTAACAGGACGCGCCCAGAATTCACGACTTTATCGAATTATATCCGTTCCAGCAAAGACATGGAAATGGTAGGAATGCGAATGGATCGACATTCGAACGTGATATCGCATTTATTGTTAAACCGGCAATGGGACAAAGGGAAACCACCGGGTATGTAACGAACCGTCTAATTCGTGTAATCGTATACGACAGGTTTTATGTCGGGCGAGAACTGGCTGTTTAGTGTTCCGAGCATGTTCCTCGGATAAAAACGGGGTTGAGAACCACATCCTGGAAGGAACGTCCCCTGGAATTGCCATGAAACAAAAGCACGCTTTACACCTCCTCGTAAAAGCACGTACCCATCGTGTACATCCACGCACGTACATCTACACTTCTCAAAGTTTAAACCGTACCAGTGAACGCTTATATCCAAGTGTTCCCCTCGATCTACACCCGATCGAGTCTCGATCTCTCGTAGCCAGACTAATTTCGGTTCGCGTGAAAAGCTACCTTCGGAAACGAAGAGATGAACCGGGATAAGGGAAGGGAGAAGTATGCGAATTGGCGGGAGCAGATGCACGGGAAGACGGATTCCCGTTGAAAACGGTCGGTATCGTAAAAAATAATGGGTTGGAAGAAACGCATTTTGGCACAGGAACCACGATAGCGAGAGATCGGATTCGAGCCAGCGAGAACGATATCTCTTAAACAAATTTTGCGCCCGAAATCGTCGTCACGCGAGTGCACGAGCAATTATCGTACGAAACAATAGCTGATAGATTGCGGCAAGTGTGGCAACGTTTGTTACACAAATTACCACGATCACGGTTAATCTATAATTTATTGACCTTCCATAGGAGGCAAGTGTCCCGATACTTATGGCGGTGCATTCACCGGCCAGTCAGGCTTCCAGCTTTCGCGCATGCATAAAACGAAGGCACATGCTCGGCAGGAACCAGCTGGCCGGGATCGGGACCCGAGCAGTCTCGAGTCACGCGAGGAATTCGCAGCGAGCGCGATGCACCGCCGGGATTACCAACGTTCACTTTCACGCGCAATTATCTACCTTTACGAGCTCGTCTCCCGGGAAGCATTATCGCGAGCGAGACTTCTCATCCTCCTCGAGGAAGACGCGAGAAATTTTCCAATTCCACTTTGTTAGTCGTAACGCGTTGTTCTCTCGCGAGATCGAACCGTTTACACGCGATCGTTGCTTTATGCTCGACCAACACGACCCCCGAAGGAATTCGAAAGTATGCGAGCGAGATATTTACCGATAGATATTCTTCCGTGACTTCGTTCGCATCGAAAATACTTTTTTCTCCGTTCTCGCTCTTGCTTTGTATCCACCCAGGGAAATAGAAGAGAGCATCGCGGGGCGTCGACTACACTCGGTTTTCTGCGTCTCGGATGTTTAAAATTGAGAAATATGGGAATTCGCGAGCCTGGCAAATGTTTCTACAGGGTACATATATGCTAAACCGGATCTCGACGATGGGATTCTAAGGATTTTTCGCATTTTTTCCTAGTTTAATACCTCGCGGAACGGCGTTAGAAAATCTTGTTGCGAAAGCACGGCTGATAAAATGGAAGCGCGTGGATTACGATCAAATTTTATTCGGCATTACGATAACCAAGAGCAATATAGTTGTACACTGTCCCGCGAAAACTTCTAATTGGTCTACGAACTACGAACTTCCACCGCCTCCCTCGTTCTTGTTCGTCCCGACACAGATTACCATCTATTTAAAAGTCCGCGGCAGTTTTTCAAAAAACACAGAAATAGTGAAAGGGGAGAATAAGAACAAGAAACCGGACTGATTAACGAAGAAACTATGCTCTTTGAATGCGAGATTAAAAAACTTTCCTCCCCTGTCTAAGGGAATGCACACAGGCTAACAAAGTGCCCTTTGGCGAACAGACCCAGCGGTCGGTACAACGTGATATTTCAAAAGTCATTACCCAGTCAAATATGATAATCACATAATATCCGTTTTGAAAATGACTTAAGGATGTATTGGCTATACAATCAATCCCAAAACGCATTTTTTAAAAAGAAATCAGACGTCGGAAGAACATTGCTAATAATAAACAACAAAAAAAAATTTTCGATTTTTCCGAGATTTTTCCAAGGGGTACCCCTTCAATTTCTTCCAAATTTTCGTTTTTGGCCAATAACTCCCAAACCGTTGGACATACGGAAAAATCGCATAGGACCTTTCTTGTAGAGGACGACGAGATCTACAATTTCCATGTAAAAATTTTTCGTTAGCGTTAATAGTTAACGAGTAATTTGCAAAAAACTGTTTTTTAGTTTTTCGTCAATAACTCGTTAAATATTAATGCTAGCAAGAAAATTTTATACAGAAATTGTAGATCTCGTCGTCTTCTATAAGAAAGGTCCTACGCAATTTTTCTGTAGAACCAACGGT